>NC_086318.1:298488991-298786491 GCF_036172605.1 Pelobates fuscus
AAGCGCTTATCCTCTAGACAAGCTCGTTGGTCCTTATTCCTGACTCACTTCAATTATGTACTGACTTACAGACCTGGTTCTAAAAACTCTAAAGCCGATGCATTATCTCGCCAATATGAACCTTCTACTGTACCTGAACCAGTTCTTTCTTCTATAGTTCCGAAATGCAATATCATTGCTAATACGAATCTCAGGATTCATTCTCCATTATTGGCCGAGATCATTAAGTTGCAACATCTAGCACCTAAACAGACTCCTGCGGGCCGTCATTTCGTTCCTCCTGCTCTTCAACTGGAACTTTTACAGTGTTTACATAATAGCAAGATGGCGGGACATCCTGGTATTCGCAAGACTTACGCGTTGATCTCTAAGGACTTCTGGTGGCCTGCTTTACGGAGGGATATTGAGGAGTTCATCGCTGCATGTGAAGTTTGTACTAAAACCAAACAACCCCATACGCTTCCATGTGGATTCCTGCAACCCTTGGAGGTTCCAGAAAGACCATGGTCCTGTTTGGCCATGGACTTTATTGTCGATCTACCTATCTCTAAAAGACAGACTGTTATCCTCACCGTGGTTGACAGGTTTACTAAGATGGCACACTTCATTCCCCTGCCTAAACTCCCGTCTTCTCCCGAATTGGCAGAGATATTCGCTAAGGAGATTTTTCGCCTACATGGGATACCCTCTCAAATTGTATCGGACAGAGGCTCCCAATTTGTTTCCCGCTTTTGGAGGTCCTTCTGCTCTCAACTTGGTATTAAATTAAACTTTTCTTCTGCCTATCATCCTCAGTCTAACGGAGCTGCTGAACGTACCAACCAAAAATTGAACAATATTTACGATGCTTTGTTTCTGAACACCAGGATGATTGGGTCGGTTTGATTCCTTGGGCGGAGTTTGCACACAACAATCTCGTTTGCGATTCTACTCATTCAAGCCCCTTCTTCATGAATTATTTTCATGAATTGTTTTCATCCGTCTATTCTTCCTTCGGATTCTCCTTCCCAGGGGGTACCGTCGGTTGATGTTTGTTACGGTTGCCTCCAGGCTGGCTGGAAGTTGGACCGTAGAAATGGATGCTCCTAGCGCTTACCAAAGGACCATCAGCACCGCAGCCACCATAAGCACTGCAGACTCCACGAACCACCGCTGCTGGGCTGGTATCTCGCCGTCTGCTCTGCGCCCTGGACCTACGACCAGGCTCCAGGTTCCAATAGGCGAACCTCTTCCTTCTGTCGAGCGAAGCAGGATCAGGAACAAGAGCTCTTACAAGAGCTCAACAGCTAAGGGAGTATGAAGAGCATAGCAATCCCTGTAGTGATTATAGCTGTCCCCTACAAACATGAGTCGAGGCTGCAAGTTAGAGGGTCAGAAGAGGTCTGAGGTGCTGGAACACCCAGCCTGGTTTTTATTACCATTTTGAAAATACAGGACCACCCACAGGGCGGGACAAAACAACCAATCATACACGTACATCATTAAAACCACTCCCAGTAATTACACACAAAATCCTCCCCTATGTCTGTGATATAATTATGCTACACAAGGGATTAACATAATTATCACAGACAGTAAAAATACAGTTTTTACACAACATTCATAACTCCCAAAATATACATCACATTCGCATAAAAATACATATTCACAATCAATCCATTCAGGGGAACAACATACTCAAAAATCATACGAATTGGACCAGGGGTTCAGAAGTTAGTACAAATGTGCATTTGACCTTCTGGAAGCATGGTTTTACAGGGCCCTCTATCCTGGAGACAATGGGGGGAAGTAATTCAATTATCCAGGACTAGAGGCAGACTCCATTAACCACATGGTTGCAAAACAACATAAAACACTTTAAAATACATAAAGTCACATTTTACACATAACACACAGACATTTCACATATCCCCAGATAGCTGGGATCTGAGCGCACAAAACTACCGAATAGCGCGCAGATCCTATTCACACAGTTCAATTGCCACGGAGCTAAAGTCTTTCCCATAGTCTTTCATTATATGAATAGGCTCCATGGCATAGCCATCTGGGGTATCACCGCTCACACAGGGCCATAGTCATAAGGAAGGAGGCTGGCAAATAGGCTTCTCCACAATCCAGGGAAGCAGGGCAATTTTTCATTTAAAGGGCCAGTTACAAATAGCGATTTGTAACACATCTCCCCTTTTGGAGGGAGACTAACCAGGCACCTGACCTTCTGTCGGTCAGTGCCTAAGTTAGTCCCGCAGCCCACCCACAAATAAACATTGGCAGAGAAGCCCCCCCACAATAAATAGTACTGGCCTGTAGGTCCCAGGTTGTAGGGTAAACATGCAGCACTCGCTGCCTTCCGGGTGCAGCTGGGCAAATAGCTGGTAGTACTTGGGGGGCAGAGGCCAGCGGCACTCTGCCCTGGTGCCAGCGCTTCTGCTGGGAGAATTGGGGCATAGTCCTGCCCGGGGGCAAAGGGAACTGTTAACCCTGGGCCCAGGTTAGAAGTTAGCTGAGGAGGGGGGAATTGGCTTACCTCCTCCTCCTGATACTCCTGCGGCCGTTGAGAAGGGAGGTCGATGCTCTCCGCTTCTTGTGGAACATGCTGCGGCTGGGGAGAGAGACCGGTTGTCTCCTCTCCCTGGAAGGCATACTCCGGCTGGGGAGGGTGGTCGATGCTCTCCCCTCCCTGTAGCTGGGTCTGCCGCTGGGGATCTGGGCCGCCTGCCCAGCATCCCTGTAGGGCCGGTAGAGAGACTGCGGTCCCATCTCCACCTGCCTGCTGGGGGTCCTCCCAGGACCATTCTATGAGGCCTGCTGCCTCAGGTATCTCTGTTTGGGGTTGGGGAAGGAGACCGGTTGTCTCTTCCCTCTGCACGGTGCACTGCCGCTGGGGAGGGAGGTCGCTGCTCTCCTCTCCCTTTAACTCACGCTGCCGCTGGGGAGGGAGGTCATTGCTCTCCTCTCCCTGTAACTCACCCTGGGGTTGGGGATCTGGGCCGCCTGCCCAGCATCCCTGTAGGGCCGGTAGAGAGACTGCCGTCCCATCTCCACCTGCCATCGGAGGTTCCTCCCAGTATACCCCTACGATGTCCTGCCAGCTGAAGGGCTCTCGACCTGGCTCTGCTGCTGTGCTCTCCTGGGGTACCTCTGGATGCTGTGGAGGAAGGGGACCGGGTGTCTCTTCCCGGGACCCATCGATGAGGTGCTGGTACTTCCACTCAAGGTCACATTCGTTGGTGACTAGGTACCGCAGATCTGCCTCTAGGTTAATAGTTCTAGGGAGGCCCAGCTTGTCTTCCCGGTCATCAAACAGGTCCCAGAAGCGTGAATCTGTAGCCCTACCAAAGTCATCATCGTCCATATTCTCCCAGAATAGATCAGGGCCATCGTAATCCCCACACTCTGGGAATTCATACTCAGCCATCTCTGGAGCGAGCTCAGTTGCGTACCACTGTAGCGCCTGGTATGCGGTGTCGAGCCACAGTTCGTTGTATACTAGTTTCTCTAGTTTAGCTACCCACACTGGAAGGGGTTGTTTGCCCAGGAAGGGCATCCGCTCTGCCATTCGAGCCTGGATTTGCTGCTCTCGGCTGATACTACGATCTCCTCGCCAACGTTGAACTTCCTGTAGGGCTTCTTCCCACAGCTCAAATCTGGCCTCATGTCTGTACCCACACATCTCCTCTTCTGAGACTTCCCCATCTCTCCAGGATAGGAAGCCATGCAATCTGTTGAGGAACCTCTCCTCCATTTCGGCTGCTGTGCACGGACTGGCTGGCTCCATGCTGCTCAAGGTAGGGACGCTGCGCAGTGGCTAGCGTTGCCCTCAATAACTCTCATACGATACCAGTGCTGTTGGGGTGCTGCTCCTTGCGCTAGGACGCCATCCCACCGCTGCCACCAAATGTTACGGTTGCCTCCAGGCTGGCTGGAAGTTGGACCGTAGAAATGGATGCTCCTAGCGCTTACCAAAGGACCATCAGCACCGCAGCCACCATAAGCACTGCAGACTCCACGAACCACCGCTGCTGGGCTGGTATCTCGCCGTCTGCTCTGCGCCCTGGACCTACGACCAGGCTCCAGGTTCCAATAGGCGAACCTCTTCCTTCTGTCGAGCGAAGCAGGATCAGGAACAAGAGCTCTTACAAGAGCTCAACAGCTAAGGGAGTATGAAGAGCATAGCAATCCCTGTAGTGATTATAGCTGTCCCCTACAAACATGAGTCGAGGCTGCAAGTTAGAGGGTCAGAAGAGGTCTGAGGTGCTGGAACACCCAGCCTGGTTTTTATTACCATTTTGAAAATACAGGACCACCCACAGGGCGGGACAAAACAACCAATCATACACGTACATCATTAAAACCACTCCCAGTAATTACACACAAAATCCTCCCCTATGTCTGTGATATAATTATGCTACACAAGGGATTAACATAATTATCACAGACAGTAAAAATACAGTTTTTACACAACATTCATAACTCCCAAAATATACATCACATTCGCATAAAAATACATATTCACAATCAATCCATTCAGGGGAACAACATACTCAAAAATCATACGAATTGGACCAGGGGTTCAGAAGTTAGTACAAATGTGCATTTGACCTTCTGGAAGCATGGTTTTACAGGGCCCTCTATCCTGGAGACAATGGGGGGAAGTAATTCAATTATCCAGGACTAGAGGCAGACTCCATTAACCACATGGTTGCAAAACAACATAAAACACTTTAAAATACATAAAGTCACATTTTACACATAACACACAGACATTTCACATATCCCCAGATAGCTGGGATCTGAGCGCACAAAACTACCGAATAGCGCGCAGATCCTATTCACACAGTTCAATTGCCACGGAGCTAAAGTCTTTCCCATAGTCTTTCATTATATGAATAGGCTCCATGGCATAGCCATCTGGGGTATCACCGCTCACACAGGGCCATAGTCATAAGGAAGGAGGCTGGCAAATAGGCTTCTCCACAATCCAGGGAAGCAGGGCAATTTTTCATTTAAAGGGCCAGTTACAAATAGCGATTTGTAACAATGTTCATGTTGCCAATTTGAGGAAGTTGTGGGATCAAACTCGACAAATCCTTGTGCACAACTCTATGTTGGTCAAGAAACACGCTGATAAACGTAGAAGGGCGGCTCCGGTCTTTGTTCCTGGTGATAGGGTATGGCTGAGCACGAGGAACATCCGTTTAAAAGTGCCCTCCATGAAGTTCGCTCCTCGTTATATTGGACCCTACAGGGTGCTGACCCGTATCAATCCAGTTGCGTATCGTTTAGCTCTTCCTAATACCTTACGCATCCCGAACTCGTTTCACGTTTCATTGCTGAAACCACTCATATGTAACAGATTTTCCTCCACAATAGCCCCTCCTCGCTCCGTTCAGGTGGAGGGTCAGGAGGAGTATGAGGTTAACTCTATTATCGATTCTCGAATCTCCCGGGGGAGAGTACAATATCTGGTTGATTGGAAGGGATATGGTCCTGAGGAGAGGAGTTGGGTACCTCAGGAGGATGTTCATGCTCCCCGTCTCCGCAGGGCGTATCACTCTCGCTTCCCATCTCGTCCGGGTTCATTCCGCCCGGTGGGCGTATCTGAGAGGGGGGGTACTGTCAGGGTACCTGTGGTCTCTACCTCCGAAAGAGGTAGAGACTTAGCTGTTCCTCCATGCAGACGGTCTGATGGCTCCCTTCCCCGCGGTCTATCCGGTCATGCTAGGCCGGCCGCGAGGGAGTGACTGCCTTTTACAGCATCTAGGCAGGAAGTAGTCATCAGGACACTCCCCCGGAACGACCTGTCAGTCAATTGCTGCAGGACCAATCAGGACGTCTCGGAGGCGTGGTTACTGCTCTGAACAGGGTATTTAACAGAGCTTCTTTCATTAGCTCATTGCCCTGTCGTGGTTCTAGCTTGTTCTAGTCACTCAGTGCTTGTGTATTCTATTATCCCTTTTGGTTTTGACCCGGCTTGTTTACCTTACTCTGCTTATCTCTGTTACCCTTGATTCGGCTTGTCTCTCGCTTACCTGTCTTCTGTTACCCTCGACCTCGGCTTGTCTTTGACCATTCTATACTGTACTACTTACGTTAGTCCGGCCATTCTAAGGTCCGGTATACGTATCTGGCTACTGTTTGTACTCTGCGTGTTGGATCCCTGTCCCGATCCTGACAACATGGCTCCGATATCAAGGCCAAGTCTGGGCTCTTCGGGCTTTGGCTTTTTATTTTTTCGGCCCATGTCGATTCCCCAGTTATTGCCTGTGATTTGTGGCTGTTGTGGTCGTGTTTTCCCGCTTAGATTGGGTGTTTTTTGGCTTGAAGTCACAGGAGCTACAGTGCCATGTATTTTATGACCAATTTGTGCAGAAATCCATATCATTCCAAAGGGTTCACATACTTTTTCTTGAAACTGTATGTATATATATATATCACGAACCCTTTCGGAGGTTACAAATGACATCTACAGCGTCTGTTTTCAATGCAACATCCATACCTTCACGAAAAGGCGAACGTTACAGTGTATTGGTTCACCAGTCATTGGAGGGACATCAGCGACTGGCAATTTTACAGATCGATTTTTCTTCACATCTCAAGACTGAGGGGCCTGTTCGTAGTGGACCTGTTTGCGTCGCGGATGAACTATCAAATTCCACAGTTCTTCAGCTGGCTCCCATACCCAGAGTACTTGGCTGGGGATGCTTTCCTACAGAGCTGGCCGAGACGCCTTCCCGCCATTTGTGATGATTCCCAGAGTCCTCATGCAAGTTTGCACTGTTGCTCCTGACGCCTCTGGCGAGGCCAGGCATGGTTCCCAGATCTCCTGGACCTCTCTCGCCAATATCCTCTTCTCCTGCCACCCTTACCAGACCTCCTTTGAGATCCTCAGGGTTGACCTCATCCAATGATAGAACAAGGCCATCTCCACTTGGTGACTTGGACTCTTTCCGGGGAGCCTGGAACTTCGGAGATCTATCGCAGTGGTCTAAGGAACTCCTCTGGGATTCCTGGGCTCCTTGATATCTCTCATCCTGGAACCTTTGGTGCAGTTGGTGTCTGGAACGGGACACCAATGCCATTACAGCCCCTACACAATATCTTGAACTTTCTCTTCGTACCGCTCAATCAATGTGGCCCGGTCGGCCATTTCGGTGGCCCATGTTCCTCTACACGGATCTCTTATAGGTCAGGACCAACTGGTCTGCAGACTCTTACGAGGCATAAAATCGGCTCGCTCTCCAGCACCAAAATACTGACATCTCTGGGACATTAACATCATAAGCCGCTTCCTACAGGATTGACCGGATAACATGGACCTCTCTCTCTCCGCCAACTTTCAGCGAAGTTCACACTACTTCTCTGTTTGGTATATTTTCGTTGAATGTCCGACTTTTGAGCATTTGACTGGGTCGCTTTCACCTTCTCTCCTGAGGTAGTTACATTCGTAAGGCGTACTACATCAGACACCTCTACGTTGCTCTATCAATATCTTCCTAATCGCCCTAAACTATGTGTCGTTTCGCCACTTTCTTGTTATTTGACCATCACCTCACCCCTCCATTCATCTTCATCTGGTCAGCTTTTGATCTCATATGTCCGCCCACATAATCCTGTTTCGACCACCACTCTAGCACATTGGATCAGATCGTTCCTATCGTTAGCAGGTGTCGAGGCCTCCTTTGGAGCCATCAGAGGGGCCATGACCTCAGGGGCATTTATGGCTGGAGCTTCACTACATGACATCCTCCGATCAGCAGATTGGTCCCGAGAAACAACGTTCTGCAAGTTCTATTTTCGTCCGTCTGTCCATGCTTCCTTACCATTACATGGTGAGCGTTAAAACAGCAAAATATGAAGCCTCCTGTCGTGTTATAAAATTGTAGATTATGCTAGCTTTAGTGTACTTAAAATCTTAATTTTATTAATGACAGGAGGCAAATATTTTCCCACCCCTTTTTTACCTCATTAGGTGAGACTTCTGGACAGAGGGGTGAATATGTTAAAATGTGCTGCTGTGGAGTAAAGAGAGACTTAAGCAAAATAGTCGACTCCTGTCATTAATAAAATTAAGATTATAGGTACACTAAAGCTAGCATAATCTACAATTATGTTTGAACAGACATATAATCAAACTCCAGGTTTTGTTTTAATCAGAATTGCCTCCGTGCTTAAGGGGTTAAGTTTTACATTTATATAACTGCTTTAACACTAGGACATTTAAATTGTTGTGGGGGTGCGTCTACTTGGTACGTAGAATAACAAATGGCAAACTGCTGATCTATATGTCCTATATTACTTTTTAGGATGCTCTCCGTGTACATTTTTATACTCCTATTACATGCCTTTATTAGCTGCTGAACCAAACCTTCAGCCAAGCACTCACATCAAAGCACATGCTCTACAGTAATAGAAAAATCATCTGTAAATATCATGGCCCTGTCAATACTAAGCACTGGGATTTATGTATACGAATGCAGTCATAGTTACTGTATATTTCAATGAAGGACAGATAATACACAGTGTTTCCAATCTTTCAAAATAGGCTTCTAAGTGAACAGAGAGTTTTTCAGTTCATGTACTGTACTTTTTTGTATTTTTGCTGTAAATGTTTTGAAATAGTCTTTATTTTATAGATTGCATACATCTCTCTGGGACAGGATTATAAACTAATTTATAGCCAAAACACTTTGAGAGAGAACATCTTTGATGTGAAGTCTGTGATTAATCAATCCTATTTCATTCCATCAACTAGCTTCAGGAAACAACTCCATCAGCACACCAGCTTCAACACTTCCATTTTTATTTGCAAGTTTCTTTCTAGTTTTAAAGTTGGCAGAAATCGAATATTAAATTTCTTTTCAAATAGTTTTTATTTCTAATGGCTAAAATTGCATTTGTTAAAGGGTCAGTCTAAGCACCAAAAGCAATTTGTTTAATTTAGCTATTAGCCCACTCATGTGTGACAATGAGTTATAGCTAAGGGTTGCTCATGGGGACTTTCAGTCAAGCAATCCAAAACACTTTGTTCCAGGTTGCTTATAGCAATTTTGCACATAATGTTCCTAGTGTGTACATGCCGCAAGCACAATATGGAAGCTTTCTCTCTCTTTTAAGGTATAGGCTTAGACACTAACTATGAATGTGTATGGAGCTCCCATTAGTTCCCATGAACTAAGTTCTGCTGGGCTTTGGTGAATGCAGAAAGGTTCTGGGTCTCCTGGGAACTATGGCATGTTCCTGGCAGACCTCAAGTAAGATGTCAAACAGTTTAGATACTTACCCCGGTAGGGTGCTCCTGGCACTGTAACCACTAAAGTGTGATGTTATAGAGCCTCTAGTGTTCCTTAAAAGAATAGACCGTGATATATATTTTGACATTAGTGTTAATATACCGGTGCTTTATATATCCTAGGAGCTGAAATGTTGTCTCCATTTCTGTGTTTCAAATTAAAACTACCTTTTAAAAAGAAACCATCAAGTGTGCCCAGATTCTTGTATTTACCACAATTAGATTTCTGTGGGAACTTGGCCCTCCATGTCTGGAGCACCCTGATGGTAGTACCCCCTCTGTTAAGTGTGTGCACCATGTTCTTCAATTGCAAAGATAGTTAGTAGTGAGTCAGTGACTTTAGGGCCTTCCTGAGAGTCCAAGTATTAAAATCAAATACATATTGCCATATCCGAGTACACCAAGTCACACTTTAAATTGCTGCCTCTTCTAGAGAGTGTATTTCCAGGTGTGCCCAGATTGCAATTTTGGCCCTCCTACTATACATGACGTGCCAGTTCCACATCCTAACGCATGCGTTCCACGTCAATTGTGGTTCAGTATTACACAAAAGCAATTGTTTTCTACAGGAAATAAAAGAAAGAAAAAGGAGAAAGAACCTAGCCATGAAGAAGAGCCACATGTACATATATATATATATATATATATATATTTATTTATTTTATTTATAAAATATTCTACCAGGATGGATACATTGAGATTTGTCTTGTTTTTAAGTATGTCCTGGGTCCATTGTTAAAATAGGATACAATATTACAAAAATACAATATACAAAATATATATATATATATATATATATATATATATATAACTTTAATACATAACAGATAATAAATATATTCAACCATGACAGGTGAATTCTGTGCTGAGGTATATTGCCATAGATCTCTTAAAAGATTTTAGATTGAATAAAGATTTGACTGTGTCCCTAAGGTTATTCCAGAATTGCGGTGCTCTGTAGGAAAAGGAGTATCAAGCCACTTTATTTTTGTATTGTGGTATGCTAAATATTGTGCTAGTACTGGATCGGAGGTTAAAGGAGGCTGGAACAGCTAGGGAGAGCATTCTAATCAGGTAGGGTGGGAGCTTCCCAGAAAGGCTCTTATGCACAAGGCTGGAAAGATGAAGAGTGCGTCGGGATTCCAGCAACAGCCAGTTTCTCTTTTAACATGTCACAGTGGTGGGTAAAGTAATTACATTCTAGTAAAAAGCGTCAGAATTAATTATATCACTTATTAAGTTTATTAAGGTGAGTTTGTGGTGCGGGTGCATACACTACATCCCCATAATCAATGACCGGCATTAGCATTTGCTGCACTTTTCCTTACTGTAGGGCGTAGGAAGGATTTGTTTCTGTAGAGGACACCTAGTTTTGGGTAAAGTTTTGAAGAGATTTTTTCAATGTGAAGGCCAAAGGATAGATTGGGGTCTAGCAACATACCTAGATATTTAAAAGAGCAGACTGCTGTCAGTGTGCTATTTGAATTTGTTCTGATACACAATTGTTGATTTTGTAGTTCATGTAATTAAGGTACAGTTCCAAAGATTTATTATAACTGTTTTGTCAGTGTTTAGGAAGAGTTTGTTATCCGCTATTCACTTTTCTACCTCTGTGAATTTGTTTTGGAGCACTGCCTCAAGCTGCGGTAGCTTGGGTTTACTAGCGTAGATTACAGTGTCGTCTGCATACACTGCATACATGTGTACAGTTGAGGATTTGCAGACGTTAGGCAGATCATTTATAAATAATGTGAATAGCAGGGGGCTGAGTATGGAGCCTTGGGGAACACCGCACGTGACTGGAAGAGGGAGGGAAGCTTAATCAGAAATGGCCACATATTGCAATCGGTCTGAAACATACAATCGAAACCAGGTTAGCGAACGATAACCAATGCCTGATTCTACTGTGTCAAAGACCTTGGCAAAATCAGGGAAAATAGCTCCAGTTTAGTCTCCTTGTTCCATGCCAATTTGATTGTCATTGCAAACTTTTAAGAGTGCAGTCGAAGTTGAGTGATTTGAATGAAAGCCTGATTGATCAGGGGTCAGATAATTTGATTGTTGATAATATTCACATAGTTGCGTGTGGATGCATTTTTCCAAGATTTTTTACAATACAGGGAGCAATGATATCGAGCAATAGTTAGATTCCAAAGTACTGCCACCAATTTTATGGATAAGTACAACTTTTGCAGTCTTCTAAAGTTTGGGTATGTATTCTGACACCAGGGATTCATTGATAAGGGTAGTGACAGGTTTAGCAATTGCTGGCGCACTGAGCTTCAGCAACATTGCTGGGATTTGATCTGGTCCACATATCTGGTCATTTTTTTTAATTATTAAGATTTTTATTAACGACACTAACAGCCACAGGTCTAAAATTGAATTTCTCTATATGAGGATTTTGACGATTTGGCAGGGACTGATCTTTATTTGCAGTCTGAAAATGATTTGTTATCTTAGCAACCAGGGTGGTAGCACATCCAACAAAATAGTTATTAAAGCCATTTGCTACATCTAGGGGGTGTTGCAGTGTTTGGTTGTCCATTTTGACAGTGGAGGGTTGGGAGTGGATTGTGAGGGTTTATATGCTATTTATGATTTTCCAGGTTTTGATAGGTTGTTGTTCAAATGTTCACTGAAATATTGGGCCTTTGCCATTTTTGTTTGTTTTGTGCATGCATTTCGCCTGTAGTGATCGTTCATGGAGCCAGTACGCTTTGACCACAGTGAATCTCTAAACTGGTACATTTGAATGAGATCAGCTGTAACCAGGGCAGGCGTGTCCCTTTTAGTCGCACTTTACGCAGAGGGGCATGCAAATTCCAAACAAGCAAGAGTTCGGACAGAAAAAATGCAATTGCAGAGTCTATATCTGGTATTAGACCTAATCTGTGCCATGGTATGTTCATGAGATCATTTAAAAAGGATTCAAGATTACATTTTTTTTAAAACCTGGTGATTATAATCTTGAAGGGGATTTAGTGGCCTTTATTTTGCGTATGCAGTGCACTAGACAGTGGTCACTGAAACTGTTAGGGAGAATGCCTGCCTCCTGGAATCTGTCAGGACAACTGGAGAGAATCCAATAGAGCAAGGTATGGTTGAAATAAATAAATATATATACATCTATGTATAGTAAGGTCTGGTAAACTGTAGAGGAAACCACTCAGATAGCAGAGAACTGGAGAAAGCCAGCACTGCCACCTGCTGTACAATGGACAAACGTTATTGCAGTCTGTGTTATGTTAACATTAATTACAAAATGTGCTTTACATATTATATTTATAGTAACTTCTGGATAAAAATCTTGCATGAACTGCACGTTTGAGATCTCTTTTTTATTGAACAGTACTGAACAGTACTGACTGGCATTTTCAAAGCTTTGAATATCTGTTTATACCCTTTTCCACGTTTATAAAGTTCCATTACCTTGTTACACAGGTCTTTTGACCGTTCTATTTTGCTCACCATGGCTCAGTATCTAGCCTGCTCAGTGCATCCACGTAAGAGCTAACAAACTGATTGACTGTTTATACACATACATTAATTGCAATTTAAAAAGCCACAGTTGTGTAAAATTAACCATTAATTGCCATTTTAACCTGTATGTGTCACCTTTTGCGTCTGTAACAAGGCCAAATATTCAAGGGTATGTAAACTTTTGATCGGGCCATTTGGGTGATTTCTGTTATCATTATGATTTAAAAAGGAGCCACACAACTATGTGATAATACATGGCTTCCTATGATCACTTTCCTTAAATAAAATACATTTATTTGCATGGTCAGTCATATTTTCAAAATCAATACCACAATTTCACAATTGCTCCCAGGGTATGCAAATTTTTGATACATATATTTTATTTATTTTTTGCACAGAGTTACACATTCACTATGATTCCCTAAATTTGCAACTAGATTGCATTTAGTAAGTATCTGAATTGCAATTATGATGAAATTTTGTGAGGCAGACTATTTGTCTAATTTTCCCTTTCAGGACTTTTTCCAAAAATTTTACAGATATTTGAAGTGCATTAGTCTAACTTGTTCTTGGACCTCCATTATCAAAACCCCACTATTCTATGTGCTATGCAAACTAACAATAGACATTACTGGAAAGTTCACTAGCTATTATAATGCAAAGTTCTTTCAAAACAATCCTATTATTGTTACAATGGTGTAGGCGACATTTAGACACATTATATTACATTCAATGCTTTATATGTTTGTGCCTTAATTTACATTTCCAATATGTTGTCTGGATCATAAGAAAAAAGTAATAATAAACTAATGGTTACTCTTTCTATTTATTTACAGGAAGAATCAATACATGGATTTCAAATTGGGGATTATCTAGAATACATGGAAAGACTAGAGCAAGAAAACAGACCTCTGGTATTAAAAGAAATGAAAAACTTTGCACTACTTAAATAAATGTAAAAACAAAATAGCATGATGAGTTAGCAAACAGATAAAAAGGAGCATCATATGTTTGTACTTGCAACATTAAAATATTTTTTGACACTGCTTTCAAAGTTGTAAATGATTTTTGTGACATGGCCATTTATGTGTTTTACATTTATGTCGGAGCTATTTATTACATTTTCAGCCCACATACAAAATGTGTGTTCTAGTTAATTACTAAGAAAGAAACTCTGACCACTTTTTTTTTTTAATGAAAAAAATAAAATACATAGCAGTAAAAGTCTGTGTTTCTGATTAATCATTTTTTTTTTTTTTGTGTATAAAAGCTCTAAAGGTTCATGAGCAGCATATTTGTCTGGTTTACATTTATGCAGTTGATTTAGACCAGGTAGCAAAAAGCATAGGTTGTGTGGGGAGGGGGAGGAAGCATGCAACTGGAAGCCATTGATTTATCAATTTGACTGCACAGGTTAAATGTCTGTACCAGAGATCATTTTTCAAACACCACCAAAGAAAATATGCAAAAGAAAATTCACATGTTTTCTTTAGGGTACATCTGCAAAATTGTTAGAAAAACGTGTTTTTGGAGTCTTTCTTTAATTTGTATCAAACACAGAAAGGAAATACAATTAAAGTATTGCAGTTTTTTTGGAGTAGCAGAATGATTGTATCTTCTGTAAACACTTTAACATCAAGGAACACTGAAGACAAAAAAAAGTTCCATTTACTTAGGGGCACTCCAAGCATCATAACCATTACACCACTTTTTCCAGATGCCATCCCATTTTTAAATGGTTTGACACTAACCTGGGTCTCACAGGCTCCAACCATCTGATCCAATTACTACTTTTATTATTATTATATTATTATTTATATAGCACCAGCAAATTCAGTAGCGCTGTACAATTTTACATTAATGTTATCAATTCTTCAGTTTTAAATTAAAGGACCACTCTAGTGCCAGGAAAGCATACTCGTTTTCCTGGCACTAGAGTGCCCTGAGGGTGCCCCCACCCTCAGGGACCCCCTCCCGCCCGGCTCTGGAAAGGGGAAAAGGGTTAAAACTTACCTTTTTCCAGCGCTGGGCGGGGAGCTCTCCTCCTCCTCTCCGCCTCCGTTCCTCCCCGTCGGCTGAATGCGCACGCGTGGCAAGAGCTGCGCGCGCATTCAGCCGGTCGCATAGGAAAGCATTCATAATGCTTTCCTATGGACGCTTGCGTGCTCTCACTGTGATTTTCACAGTGAGAATCACGCAAGCGCCTCTAGCGGCTGTCAGTGAGACAGCCACTAGAGGAAAAAGGGGAAGGCTTAACTAATTGATAAACATAGCAGTTTCTTCCACTTCAGAAGCTGGATTGTTTATCATGCTTAGATTGCTCCTGGCAGAGTAAGCTATGCTTGCCCCTGGAACTACAAGTACATATATATAGCATTTGCCTGCCTATCTGAGCCGCCATTACATCCACTTCCATGGAGGAATTGCTAAGCAACAGAAGCTGTCAGCTTGGATAATTAACATTCATTTCCGAATGAATAAAACTGCTGCAGAATGCTGATCTGCATATCCTATACATTTGTCAAAATATCATATGAAATGTTTTTTTTATTGCCTTGCCTTAAAGGCATTATGGTCAAATTGAACTTTACAAGTGAAGCAATAGGTTAAGATCGGACTCAATCTAGATGACCAACAGAAAAAAAAATTGATGTGAAAATAATTTTGGCTGTACATATTAAAATATTAGAGAATTGTTTTATTCACTTACTGGTAGATCTATGTTTTTTATGTTTCATTTGATTTTTTTTTCCACTGGAGTTGATTAACAGATCAATTGCTATAGTAACTTTGAACTAGCAATTTATAATTAAACTTCCCTTTGTCATTAAAGAGCTTAACTTGTGCATAACTTTTTGGTTCAGCAACTTAACACATTCTGAATTTAATTAACAACTGAGTTACAAACCACTATCAACATCTCAAATGATTCAGCCTGCTTTTGCCTTTTTTTTTTTTTTGTGCTTTGTCGCACATCCAGAAAAATAAATAATATTTCTGAGGATTCTGAAGCTGAAAGATAAGAACACAAAATACAAATTAATCAAGGTTTTACTAAATGCTGCTACTTCCTAATCTTGGATTGGCCATGCTTGTACTATATGCTAGCTCTGCACTTCTATTTGGAATGGTGTTCTGTTCCATTAAAATATACAATGGGTTATATTTCAGAAGCGATACAAGTCAAGGAGACCAATTTGTGCAAGCTTAACAAATATCAGCTTGCTTTATAAAGTGTACTACTGACGTAACTCCAATTTAGGATGTAGAGCATCAAAATCAGTCTGAACCTGACAATCATGACTTTCCTTTTGGTACAAGGAGCACAGTCTTGTAAATTATTTTTTCGTTTAATGTATTATCAAACACTTTTCCTAGTGGCATGTGTGTAGAGGATATATACCAATGTTTCCATCACACAACATGACCATACATTTTTAAATTTTGCAATAAAACTGCTCAAGAGTACCCCAGTATTGGAAGGTCCTGCACTAATCTTGCCCTTTCCTTTGTTAAATGAATCTAGGTAATGTTTTAAAATAATGAATGTTTTGTCACCGATGACACCGATAATATATATATACAGCATAAGCAGCCCCTTTCTAGCATTTACCCATTGATTTTTTTATGGCCAAGGGAAACGATGTAATGCCATGGTTAGTTATAATTCATTTACATTTTTTATTTTATTTTTTTCCAATTAATCATGAAATACAGTGGGACCTCGGTTTACAAACTACTCGGTTAACATCATTTTCAGTTTACAAATGACAATCCATTGAAAATAATGCCTCGGTTTACAATTTTTTTTCGCAATACAAAGCAAGTTTCCCCGGGATGCATTGCACCTGGGAGGTTTATAGCACTGTCCCCTGCATGCTGGAGCCTGTGGGTAGCACGTGGCGTCGAGTGTGGAGGTGTTGGAGCGACTTTTGCATCAAGTTTTGGAGCCATTCTGGAAATTGTTTGCAGTTGTTTTGGGACTTTTTGGTGTATTTCTCAAGCTGTGGAAATGTAGGGAGCTGAGCTTCGTCGTTTGCATACCTTTTATTGTGTGTTCTGCATTGTGGGTTGGTTTCCATGCCAGCTCATTTTGAATTTTTTCTGACCTCCAGAACGGATTAATTGGTTTTCAATGCATTCGTAAGAAGAAACGTCCCGGAGAATGCATTAAATTCGTAAACCGAGGTCCAACTGTATAGTCATTTGAACTAAATGATAATATGGTGCTTTGGAATGTCCCTTTAAAAGGAATTCAATAAAAAAAGAAATATTTTAGTATTCATCTACATAAGTATATATAGGATGTATAAAAAATAAAAAGTAAGCTACATCAAGAAGGTTAATGCAGAGACTTATGTAAAATTAAGTAAGAGTGCTGATTTATTTATTTTTAAATGGGGACAACTTGCATACAGAACACTAAGGACAGCACAGTTATGCCACCAATTAAAAATGAGTCGGCTTTTGAAGTGAGGAGGCAATTCACTACGGACTCCGTTATGTGAAAAATTACAAAACCAAATGCTACATTGCGAAGTTTAAAATGTTACATGTCTTTATTTGGCAGCTCTCCAGCATCGGAAGAAATATGTTATTATTTCTCCTGCCTTTCAGCTCGTGGAAGCAGTTTTTATTTTCAAATTTTGTAGTATTTTCTGACTGCAATACAGGTTAAAATATGAATCATAATATACAGTGAAACTATTGCAGATTGGAAAAAAAATTGTGTGTATTAAAGTTGCCAAACCAACTTTTAAAAAAAATATTAAATTGTATAAGATGACTAGTGATGTACCGAACTGTCCACCGGCGAACAGTTCCCGGCGAAATTAGCGTGTTCGCGTTCGCCGCGGCGGGCGGACACATGCGCAGTTCGATCCGCCCCCTATTCGTCATCATTGGGCAAACTTTGACCCTGTGCCTCTCGGTCAGCAGACACATTCCAGCCAATCAGCAGCACTCCCTCCCTTCCACACCCTCCAACCTCCCTCCCAGCATCCATTTTCGATTCATTCGGAAGATGCATGCTTAGTGAGAGGAGGGAAAGTTTAGCTGCTGCTGATTACATAGGGAAATTGATAGCTAGGCTAGGGTATTCAGTGTCCACTACAATCCTGAAGGACTCATCTGATCTCTGCTGTAAGGACAGCACCCCAAAAAGCCCTTTTTAGGGCTATAACATCAGGCTGCTTTTTTTTTTTTTTCCTGTGTAATGTAATTGCAGGTGCCTGCCTGCCAGCTTCTGTGTGAGGTTCACATTGGATACTGTGCCTATTTGCCCAGTGCCACCACTCATATCTGTTTTAACAATAGGTTAAGCTTTACATTTAAAATAAATATTTTTTTTCACTGTAATAGAAGAGCAGTTGCCTGCCTGCCAGCTTCTGTGTGAGGTTCACATTGGATACTGTGCCTATTTGCCCAGTGCCACCACTCATATCTGTTTTAACAATAGGTTAAGCTTTACATTTAAAATAAATATATTTTTTTTCACTGTAATAGAAGAGCAGTTGCCTGCCTGCCAGCTTCTGTGTGAGGTTCACATTGGATACTGTGCCTATTTGCCCAGTGCCACCACTCATATCTGTTTTAACAATTGGTTAAGCTTTAGATTTAAAAGAAATATTTTTTTTCACTGTAATAGAAGAGCAGTTAGTTGTCTGCAAGCGTCTGTGTTTCAGGCCTACTTCAGCGTGTGCTCTGCAGACCTGTGCCAGCGTGCTTTGACAGTTGCCACTCATATCTTGTGTCTCTATAGCGTGCTTTTACAACCAAAATTTTGTTTCCACTGTAATAGAAGAGCAGTTGCCTGCCTGCCAGCTTCTGTGTGAGGTTCACATTGGATACTGTGCCTATTTGACCAGTGCCACCACTCATATCTGTTTTAACAATAGGTTAAGCTTTAGATTTAAAAGAAATAATTTTTTTTCACTGTAATAGAAGAGCAGTTAGTTGTCTGCAAGCGTCTGTGTTTCAGGCCTACTGCAGCGTGTGCTCTGCAGACCTGTGCCAGCGTGCTTTGACAGTTGCCACTCATATCTTGTGTCTCTATAGCGTGCTTTTACAACCAAAATTTTGTTTCCACTGTAATAGAAGAGCAGTTGCCTGCCTGCCAGCTTCTGTGTGAGGTTCACATTGGATACTGTGCCTATTTGCCCAGTGCCACCACTCATATCTGTTTTAACAATAGGTTAAGCTTTACATTTAAAATAAATATTTTTTTTTCACTGTAATAGAAGAGCAGTTAGTTGTCTGCAAGCGTCTGTGTTTCAGGCCTACTGCAGCGTGTGCTCTGCAGACCTGTGCCAGCGTGCTTTGACAGTTGCCACTCATATCTTGTGTCTCTATAGCGTGCTTTTACAACCAAAATTTTGTTTCCACTGTAATAGAAGAGCAGTTGCCTGCCTGCCAGCTTCTGTGTGAGGTTCACATTGGATACTGTGCCTATTTGCCCAGTGCCACCACTCATATCTGTTTTAACAATAGGTTAAGCTTTACATTTAAAATAAATATTTTTTTTTCACTGTAATAGAAGAGCAGTTAGTTGTCTGCAAGCGTCTGTGTTTCAGGCCTACTGCAGCGTGTGCTCTGCAGACCTGTGCCAGCGTGCTTTGACAGTTGCCACTCATATCTTGTGTCTCTATAGCGTGCTTTTACAACCAAAATTTTGTTTCCACTGTAATAGAAGAGCAGTTGCCTGCCTGCCAGCTTCTGTGTGAGGTTCACATTGGATACTGTGCCTATTTGCCCAGTGCCACCACTCATATCTGTTTTAACAATAGGTTAAGCTTTACATTTAAAATAAATATTTTTTTTTCACTGTAATAGAAGAGCAGTTAGTTGTCTGCAAGCGTCTGTATTTCAGGCCTACTGCAGCGTGTGCTCTGCAGACCTGTGCCAGCGTGCTTTGACAGTTGCCACTCATATCTTGTGTCTCTATAGCATGCTTTTACAACCAAAATTTTGTTTCCACTGTAATAGAAGAGCAGTTGACTGCCTGCCAGCTTCTGTGTGAGGTTCACATTGGATACTGTGCCTATTTGCCCAGTGCCACCACTCATATCTGTTTTAACAATTGGTTAAGCTTTAGATTTAAAAGAAATAATTTTTTTTCACTGTAATAGAAGAGCAGTTAGTTGTCTGCAAGCGTCTGTGTTTCAGGCCTACTTCAGCGTGTGCTCTGCAGACCTGTGCCAGCGTGCTTTGACAGTTGCCACTCATATCTTGTGTCTCTATAGCGTGCTTTTACAACCAAAATTTTGTTTCCACTGTAATAGAAGAGCAGTTGCCTGCCTGCCAGCTTCTGTGTGAGGTTCACATTGGATACTGTGCCTATTTGCCCAGTGCCACCACTCATATCTGTTTTAACAATAGGTTAAGCTTTACATTTAAAATAAATATTTTTTTTTCACTGTAATAGAAGAGCAGTTAGTTGTCTGCAAGCGTCTGTGTTTCAGGCCTACTGCAGCGTGTGCTCTGCAGACCTGTGCCAGCGTGCTTTGACAGTTGCCACTCATATCTTGTGTCTCTATAGCGTGCTTTTACAACCAAAATTTTGTTTCCACTGTAATAGAAGAGCAGTTGCCTGCCTGCCAGCAAATGTGTGAGGTTCACATTGGATACTGTGCCCACTAGCCCAGTGCCACCACTCATATCTGTTTTAACAATTGGTTAAGCTTTACATTTAAAAGAAATCATTTTTTTTCACTGTAATAGAAGAGCAGTTAGTTGTCTGCAAGCGTCTGTGTTTCAGGCCTACTTCAGCGTGTGCTCTGCAGACCTGTGCCAGCGTGCTTTGACAGTTGCCACTCATATCTTGTGTCTCTATAGCGTGCTTTTACAACCAAAATTAGTTTTTCACTGTTATAGATTGAATAGCAGTTACTTGTCTTCAAGCGGGTGTCTCAGGCCTACAGTGTGTGCTCTGCAGAACTGTTCCAGTGCACATTGCCAATCATATCTGGTGTCTCTATAGCGTGCTTTTAAAACCAAAATTTGTTTTTCACTGTTATAGATTGAATAGCAGTTACTTGTCTTCAAGCGGGTGTCTCAGGCCTACAGTGTGTGCTCTGCAGAACTGTTACAGTTCACATTGCCAATCATATCTGGTCTCACAGTAGCTTGCACGCATAGTACCACTAATCCCCCCAAAAATGACAGGCAGAGGCAGGCCACCCCGCAGGGGCCGTCGTGGTCGTGGTGCTGTGATTCCCTTTTGCCCTAGAATAATGCCCAGTTTTCAGAAGCCACGTACCCTGAACTTGAAAAGTTCTGAGGACTTAGTTGACTGGCTAACACAGGACACCCAATCTTGTACAGCCTCCGCTCGGAACCTTGACGCACCATCCTCCTCCAGCTTATCTTCAGGCACCTCTCAAGATAGCACTCACCCGCCTGCCGCCACCACCAAAACTAGCACCACAGCCGCTTTACTTGGTATGTCAGAGGAGTTATTCACACACCCGTTTGAAGAAATGAGTGATGCGCAACCATTATTGCTAGAGGATGTAGATAACAGGGATATGTCTCAGGCAGGCAGCATTAAACACATGGAGGTACGGTGTGATGATGATGATGTTGTACCCGCTGCTGCTTCCTTTTCTGAGTTGTCAGATACAAGCGAAGCGGTTGATGATGACGATGCGTCCATGGATGTCACGTGGGTGCCCGCTCGGCAAGAAGAAGAACAGGGCGAAAGTTCAGATGGGGAGACAGAGAGGAGGAGGAGGAGACGAGTTGGAAGCAGGGGGGGGTCGTCGCAAGGAGCTAGTGGCACAGTCAGACAGCATGCATCGGCACCCGGGGTCAGCCCGACAGCACGCCAATCAACGCATGCTGTGTCCACCACCAGAATGCCGTCATTGCAGAGCTCAGCAGTGTGGCATTTTTTGTGTGTCTGCCTCGGACAACAGCGATGCCATTTGCAACCTGTGCCAAAGGAAACTGAGTCGTGGGAGGTCCAACACCCACCTAGGTACAACTGCTTTGCGTAGGCACATGATCTCACATCACAAATGCCTATGGGATCAACACATGAGTACAAGCAGCACGCCTACTCTAAGCCGCCATCCTTCTCCTGGTCCAGCATCTTCAGCCACGTCAACCACTGCTGTCCTTCTTGCCCCCTCTCAACCATCCGCCACTCCGTCTCCCGCCTTGAGCAGTTCCCGCTCATCTGCCCACAGTCATGTGTTTCTGTCAAGGACATGTTTGAGCGTAAGAAGCCAATGTCACCAAGTCACCCCCTTGCCCAGCGTCTGACAGCTGGCTTGTCCGAACTATTAGCCCGCCAGCTCTTACCATACAATCTGGTTGAGTCTGAGGCGTTCAAAACATTTGTAGCTATTGGGACACCGCAGTGGAAGGTACCCGGCCGGAATTTCTTTTCACAAAAGGCAATCCCCAACTTGTACTCGATTGTGCAAAAGGAAGTCATGGCATGTCTGGCACACAGTGTTGGGGCAAGGGTCCATCTGACCACTGATACCTGGTCTGCAAAGCATGGTCAGGGCAGGTATATGCACCAGACTTCCCTCCAATTGATCAAAGTTAAAGGATTTCAAGTGGACTGATTACAATTACAGGGCCTCTAAAGAGTCCTGTATTGTTATTTGTCGTCACTACCTTCCTGCGTCGGGAGTGGTTCATTTGCGCCCCTGCTGCCTTCCTTGCATGTTGTAGCTGTTTGTCAGGGATTTGTCAATCCATATCTGCCAAGTGACCCTATGACAGGGTGAAGATTTCTTGCACATGGGTTTGACAGGGTGAAGATTTCTTGTACATGGGTGTGACAGGGTGAAGATTTCTTGCACAGGGCGCCCAAAGGCCTAAGGCTGGCCCTGCGCTTGGGTCAGTGGCTCTGCACCAGACTTCCCTCCAATTGATCAAAGTTAAAGGATTTCAAGTGGACTGATTACAATTACAGGGCCTCTAAAGAGTCCTGTATTGTTATTTGTCGTCACTACCTTCCCGCGTCGGGAGTGGTTCATTTGCGCCCCTGCTGCCTTCCTTGCATGTTGTAGCTGTTTGTCAGGGATTTGTCAATCCATATCTGCCAAGTGACCCTATGACAGGGTGAAGATTTCTTGCACATGGGTGTGACAGGGTGAAGATTTCTTGCACATGGGTGCGACAGGGTGAAGATTTCTTACACAGGGCGCCCAAAGGCCTAAGGCTGGCCCTGCGCATGGGTCAGTGGCTCTGCACCAGACTTCCCTCCAATTGATCAAAGTTAAAGGATTTCAAGTGGACTGATTACAATTACAGGGCCTCTAAAGAGTCCTGTATTGTTATTTGTCGTCACTACCTTCCCGCGTCGGGAGTGGTTCATTTGCGCCCCTGCTGCCTTCCTTGCATGTTGTAGCTGTTTGTCAGGGATTTGTCAATCCATATCTGCCAAGTGACCCTATGACAGGGTGAAGATTTCTTGCACATGGGTGTGACAGGGTGAAGATTTCTTGCACATGGGTGTGACAGGGTGAAGATTTCTTGCACAGGGCGCCCAAAGGCATAAAGGCTGGCCCTGCGCATGGGTCAGTGGCTCTGCACCAGACTTCCCTCCAATTAATCAAAGTTAAAGGATTTCAAGTGGACTGATTACAATTACAGGGCCTCTAAAGAGTCCTGTATTGTTATTTGTCGTCACTACCTTCCCGCGTCGGGAGTGGTTCATTTGCGCCCCTGCTGCCTTCCTTGCATGTTGTAGCTGTTTGTCAGGGATTTGTCAATCCATATCTGCCAAGTGACCCTATGACAGGGTGAAGATTTCTTGCACATGGGTGTGTGTCAGGGTACCTGAAGTCTCTACCTCCGAGAGAGGTAGAGACTTAGACGTCCATCCGTCCGGACGGGCTGTTTCCTCTGTTCCTCGCGGTCTATCCGGTCACGTAAACGCCGGCCGCGAGGGACTCACTCCCTTTTCTAGCATGATGTCCGGAAACCGACGTCATGACGCCAACCCGGAACGACCTGTCACTCAATCCTTCAGAGACTAATCAGGACTCGTCGGAGGCGTGTCTACCCTTCCGAGCCAGGGTATTTAAACTTGCTCCTCCCATTTGCTCATTGCCCTGTCGTGGTTCTAGTCTGCCTAGTCACACAGTGCTCTTGTATTTCTGTTATCCCTTTGGTTCTGACCCGGCTTGTTTGACTTACTCTGTTTATCTCTGTTACCCTTGACCCGGCTTGTTCCTCGCTTACCTGTCTTCTCGTTCCCTCGACCTCGGCTTGTCTTTGACTATTCTCTATATTCTCCGTACGTTAGTCCGGCCATTCTAAGGTCCGGTATACGTATCCTGTACCTGTTTGTACTCTGCGTGTTGGATCCCTGTCCCGATCCTGACATTACGACAGGGCCAATGGATCCTGCAAGTACAAACAGTCAGCTTGGTCCTTCTGATCCTAGGTTCGAGGCCATGGAGCACAGAATGGATCAGATGGCGCTAGCACTACAGGCGTTATTGTCTCGTGCTAATAACCCGCCAGAGGAGACGCGTACTACTTCTATTTCTCCTGTGAGCTCAGGCCTAGAGGTAGCCACTGTAGGTGCCTCATCCCGTATTACACCACCAGTACGTTATGATGGCTCACCTGAGAAGTGTCGTGGTTTCCTTAACCAGATCAGTATCCACTTTGAATTACAACCCGCTCCTATCCTACAGATAGGGCGAGGGTTGGATTTATTATCACCTTACTCATTGAGAAAGCTCTGAGATGGGCCAACCCATTATGTGAGAATGATAACCCTTTGGTATATAATTATAATGCCTTTGTAGCTGCCTTTAGAAGAACTTTTGACCCTCCTGGTAGAAAGGTCAATGCAGCTAGATTACTGTTGCGCCTGAGACAAGAGAACCGAACTCTTGTGGATTATGCACTAGAGTTCAGGTCTTTGGCGGCAGAAGTTAAGTGGAACGAGCAGGCATATATAGATGTATTTTTGAATGGGCTATCAGATGTAATCCTCGACGAGGTTGCTACTAGAGAGCTTCCTGAAAATTTGGAGGATTTAATTTCATTCATTTCTCGTATTGATGAGCGTTTAAGAGAGAGACAGAACACTCGAGAGAGGAACCTTAGACCTTCATTTAAATTAGCTCCCGCATTTCAAAGCCCTGATTCCACTACCTCACTATGTCCTGAACCTATGCAGATAGGCAATACTCGCCTCTCAGAGGAGGAGAGGCAATACAGGAGAAGGGAGGGATTATGCATGTATTGTGGAGTCAGAGGTCACCTACGCCTGAATTGTCCTAATCGTTCGGGAAACGCTCGCACCTAAGTTTCTCTAGAGGACAGGCCTTGGGGGTTTCTATTTTGTCCTCTACGCATAATTATAAAGATCACAGGCTTCTGCTACCAGTTTCTTTAACTTGGGAAAGGGGAATACTAAGGACCATGGCTTTGATAGATTCCGGTGCTGCTGAGAATTTTATCGATCAAGCCTTTGCTACTAAACACACTATCCCATCCCAGTTAAGGGATACACCCTTGGCCGTTGAGGCCATAGATGGTAGACCTTTACTTGAGCCTGTTATCTCTCGTGAGACCATCCCAGTTAGCTTAACTGTTGGTATCTTACACGAGGAAAACTTATCGCTATGCTTATTTCATCCCCTTCTGTTCCCATAGTCCTGGGTTACCCATGGTTAAAAAGACATAACCCTATTATTGATTGGGAGTTAGGGGAGATACTCTCATGGGGCCAGGGTTGCCAGGAGAATTGTTTACGGAGGGTTTCCCCATTGGGTGTAATTAACACACCAGGTAGTTCTACCCAGTCTACAGAGATACAGATACCGCCCTGTACCTAGACTTAAAAGCAGTATTCGACAAAAAGAATGCTGATACTCTACCTCCACACAGGACCTTTGATTGTAAAATTAACTTACTACCTGGTACCATGCCTCCGAGGGGCAATGTATACCCCCTATCCACTAAGGAGAATTCAGTTCTAGAGGAGTATATTCGGGAGAATCTAGACAAGGGATTCATTAGGAGATCTTCTTCTCCTGCCGGGGCTGGGTTTTTTTTTTGTTAAAAAGAAGGATGGGGGGCGGGGCCTGACAGCCAAGATGGCCGGTCGCACACTTCAAGAGCTCCTGCAGTAAAGAGCACAAACATGCTGCCACAGATCGACCCCTTAACGCTAGCAACTCATGGTGGCCAGAGATCTACACGCGACGATATGCATAACAGAATGATACCGATCCGGCACCAAAGCGAGGCGGGACGACTCACTCCGACCGTGCGGCCTATAATGGAGCGGAGCCTGAGGCCTGGGGGAGACGGCCGATCCCCCGGCGCGGGAGCTGCTCACAAGCGTGAACCTGACACGACCCTGCTGCCCCCCCCTCTGGACCGGCGGGGGATATCCCGGTCCTCGCTGGGGACGATCACCCCCAAGTCACCGTCCGACCCAACGACAACACCCAAAGCAACAGGGGCATGCATAGGCCCACACCGGAGGGTGGCACTGACACAGCCTGCCAAAAAACGTCCTCTAATCAAGCCTCCTATGCACACAAGAGACTTCTACGAGCAGATCTGCGCAAGCCTGTGGAAGAGGCTTCAGGCCCAGAGACGGTCCTACAAGATGGCGATCACAGAGGTGGCGGCGTGGATCCGCCCGGCACTACGGCGCCAATTAGGCGGGAACCCCCCTCAGATCTCCAGAGAGGCCCCCCGGCGGAGCAGGAGACCAACACAGAGGGAAATTAAACCAGGTACCCTGGGCACCAACACTAAAGCCCGCACACACCGGAAGGGACCTCACCAACATGTGAGACCCGCCAGTACATCTGCGGCCTTAACGGCCATTGCCCAGCAGGGCGCAACCCCACGCTTGAACACTCACAGTTCCGGCCGCGCTGCAGATCGAGAGACAGGGAAGCTGAATGCCAGAAAGAGAAACGGGCGGAACGCCCCACAGCAACCCTCATGGAGGAGAACCTCGTCCCAAAAGCATGCAGAGCAGAGCCTACCTCACTACAACTCACCCTTTGAACAGCCGCGACGACCATCACGAGGGGCACACACTCAGTCACGAAGAGGCATCGGCTGATGCGACGGGGACTTGAACTTAATGTGAGGCATAGTAGCCACTAGCACTCAGCCCTTTATGCCCCCAAACAAACTTCCATGATACATAATCACTACTCAATTGCCTAAACTGCTCTATAATGGTGTACTAGCTAAGACTGCACATAGTTAAGAATGTACCCACACTGTCTAGCACGCACTATAGCATAGGCATACTTCAGAGGGCATACCTGCCTATTTAACAGACACCCTCTATACTGCAGTAGATGTACCCCAGCATGATATAGGCATAGTTTCGAGGATATACCTGACTATTTGAAAGACAAGGTTTAACGCTACTATCCACGAAGCAAGGTTTCTTAACCTAAACGCTTACAGCATAACGTCTATAGGCATTGTATTGTATTGTACCAAGACACTGCTTTCAAGTGTGTTTACCTTATACCTGCTCTAAATTAAGCAATCTAGCAATGTTCAAAGTTTAGCATTTTTTGTTGTTGTTGTATTTAACTTTACCCTATTTCATTCAAGCCTACTCTGCAAATTAACTGTTTAGTTTACAAAACGCTAGACTAAGCCTGTGCGACATAGCCTGAATGTTACACTATGATCCTCAAAATTAGCAGTCTAGATACACCAGTGAAGTTACCTTTTAGTCATGTGACAGAATTAGCTGTCAAACCCTCCACTGTTCACTAAAACAAGCGAGTTACTTAACAAATTGTTTATTATAGTTCAGACATAACTGCCTAACTTATCATTATGCTATTCAAAACAAAATATGTGCAAACTCTCTATGCCACTGTTTCACCTGTTCATGTTCAAGTATAAATGCACGCTGTTGTGGCGTATGACTAACCTATGTACTCACCTGCACAACAAAAATAAAGAATTAAAAAAAAAAAAAAAAAAGAAGGATGGTTCACTAAGACCAAGCAACCTCATACCCTTCCCTGTGGATTTCTGCATCCCTTAGAGGTTCCAGAGAAGCCATGGTCCTGTTTGGCTATGGACTTTATTGTCGATTTACCTATCTCTAAAAAACAGACTGTTATCCTCACCGTGGTTGACAGATTCACCAAGATGGCTCACTTCGTTCCTCTGCCTAAACTCCCGTCTTCTCCCGAATTGGCGGAGATATTCGCAAGGGAGATTTTTCGATTACATGGGATACCCTCCCAAATTGTATCTGACAGAGGTTCCCAATTTGTTTCCCGTTTTTGGAGGTCCTTCTGCTCTCAACTGGGTATCAAATTGAATTTCTCTTCTGCCTATCATCCTCAGTCTAACGGAGCTGCTGAACGCACCAACCAAAAGATTGAACAATATTTACGTTGTTTTGTTTCCGAACACCAGGACGATTGGGTTGGTTTGATTCCTTGGGCGGAGTTTGCACACAACAATCTCGTTTGTGATTCTACTCGTTCAAGCCCCTTCTTCATGAATTATGGCTTTCATCCATCTATTCTTCCTTCGGCTTCTTCTTCCCAGGGGGTGCCATCGGTTGATGTTCATGTTGCCAATTTGAGGAAGTTGTGGGATCAGACTCGACAGATTCTTCTGCACAATTCTATGCTGGTTAAGAAACACGCTGATAAACGTAGAAGGGCGGCTCCGGTGTTTGTTCCAGGTGATAGAGTATGGTTGAGTACAAGAAACATCCGTTTAAAAGTGCCTTCCATGAAGTTCGCTCCTCGTTATATTGGACCTTACAGGGTGCTAACGCGCATTAACCCAGTTGCGTATCGTCTAGCTCTTCCAACTGCCTTACGCATCCCTAACTCATTTCATGTTTCATTGTTGAAACCACTAGTCTGTAACAGATTTTCCTCCACATCATCCTCTCCTCGCTCTGTTCAGGTGGAGGGTCAGGAGGAGTATGAGGTTAACTCTATTATCGATTCTCGAATCTCCCGGGGGAGAGTACAATATCTGGTCGATTGGAAGGGATATGGTCCTGAGGAGAGGAGTTGGGTACCTCAGGAGGATGTTCATGCTCCTCGTCTCCGCAGGGCGTTTCACTCCCGCTTCCCATCTCGTCCCGGTTCCTTCCGCCCGGTGGGCGTATCTGAGAGGGGGGGTACTGTCAGGGTACCTGAAGTCTCTACCTCCGAGAGAGGTAGAGACTTAGACGTCCATCCGTCCGGACGGGCTGTTTCCTCTGTTCCTCGCGGTCTATCCGGTCACGTAAACGCCGGCCGCGAGGGACTCACTCCCTTTTCTAGCATGATGTCCGGAAACCGACGTCATGACGCCAACCCGGAACGACCTGTCACTCAATCCTTCAGAGACTAATCAGGACTCGTCGGAGGCGTGTCTACCCTTCCGAGCCAGGGTATTTAAACTTGCTTCTCCCATTTGCTCATTGCCCTGTCGTGGTTCTAGTCTGCCTAGTCACACAGTGCTCTTGTATTTCTGTTATCCCTTTGGTTCTGACCCGGCTTGTTTGACTTACTCTGTTTATCTCTGTTACCCTTGACCTGGCTTGTTCCTCGCTTACCTGTCTTCTCGTTCCCTCGACCTCGGCTTGTCTTTGACTATTCTCTATATTCTCCGTACGTTAGTCCGGCCATTCTAAGGTCCGGTATACGTATCCTGTACCTGTTTGTACTCTGTGTGTTGGATCCCTGTCCCGATCCTGACAGTGTGACAGGGTGAAGATTTCTTGCACATGGGTGTGACAGGGTGAAGATTTCTTGCACAGGGCGCCCAAAGGCCTAAGGCTGGCCCTGCGCATGGGTCAGTGGCTCTGCACCAGACTTCCCTCCAATTGATCAAAGTTAAAGGATTTCAAGTGGACTGATTACAATTACAGGGCCTCTAAAGAGTCCTGTATTGTTATTTGTTGTCACTACCTTCCCGCGTCGGGAGTGGTTCATTTGCGCCCCTGCTGCCTTCCTTGCATGTTGTAGCTGTTTGTCAGGGATTTGTCAATCCATATCTGCCAAGTGACCCTATGACAGGGTGAAGATTTCTTGCACATGGGTGTGACAGGGTGAAGATTTCTTGCACATGGGTGTGACAGGGTGAAGATTTCTTGCACAGGGCGCCCAAAGGCCTAAGGCTGGCCCTGCGCATGGGTCAGTGGCTCTGCACCAGACTTCCCTCCAATTGATCAAAGTTAAAGTATTTCAAGTGGACTGATTACAATTACAGGGCCTCTAAAGAGTCCTGTATTGTTATTTGTCGTCACTACCTTCCCGCGTCGGGAGTGGTTCATTTGCGCCCCTGCTGCCTTCCTTGCATGTTGTAGCTGTTTGTCAGGGATTTGTCAATCCATATCTGCCAAGTGACCCTATGACAGGGTGAAGATTTCTTGTACATGGGTGTGACAGGGTGAAGATTTCTTGCACAGGGCGCCCAAAGGCCTAAGGCTGGCCCTGCGCATGGGTCAGTGGCTCTGCACCAGACTTCCCTCCAATTGATCAAAGTTAAAGGATTTCAAGTGGACTGATTACAATTACAGGGCCTCTAAAGAGTCCTGTATTGTTATTTGTCGTCACTACCTTCCCGCGTCGGGAGTGGGTCATTTGCGCCCCTGCTGCCTTCCTTGCATGTGGTAGCTGTTTGTCAGGGATTTGTCAATCCATATCTGCCAAGTGACCCTATGTAGGGGTAACAGTCCCTATTCTGCTCTGTGTCAGTGTGTATCATGGTCTCTGTGGACAGGGAACAGTCTCTATTCTGCTCTGTGTCAGTGTGTATCAGGGCTGGGTTTTGAGGACAGGTGTCAATCCATATCTGCCAAGTGACCCTATGTATATCTGCTGTCAGTACACAGGAAAAGTTTAAATATTTCTTGTTCTACGTTCTCTGCAACTCCACGCACCGACTCATCCAATACGTGAAGATCTGGGGTTTCTCTGACTCTCCTCAGTAGTGTATCAAACAGAGTCTGCACTGTGGTAACACGGACATCTTCAGGACATAACTCAACTATTTGCAGATAGGCAGTCTGCAGCTTCTCTTTCACCTGTTCTCTTCTTTCTCTTATGCGTATTCTTGTCTATATGCAGGTGGTCTCTTGCCTTTCTTTTAACCAATTCGTTCCTTCCATATGGTTTCAAAAGATCTCTGGCATCATTACTTTCAACGCAAATAACGTCATCATAGTTAGTCTCCTCATTATTCACCGGGAAGAGAGTGTTTGCACTGACTACCCACAGCATGCTCTTGCCATTGCCTACTCCACCTTCAACGACAGGGTGCAAGTCCCAAGGAGAAGGATCATTCACTTTATTATCTGTCTTTATTTCACAAGTAGTGCCTGGAACATCCTCATGGGTCACAAGATGTAAATCTGGACTAATGTCAACCCCAGGGTCTGGAAAATCATCAATTTGAAATTTTTCGAATAATCCCAGTGGGCTGCCACATTCTTCCTCCTCTGATGGTATTAAAGTTTGCAGAGATTCACTATGGGGTGGTGTCAAGCATTTTGGAGAACAATTAAGCATCTCCATTCCAATACGTTTCAGATGTTCTATCAGCTCTTCCACCCTATGTGATACTATGGGCAGGCTACCCGTGACGTCATTACTCACGGCCCTATTTCACGCGGACACTCTGTGTCAGTGTGTATCATGGTGTCTGTGGACAGGGAACAGTCTCTATTCTGCTCTGTGTCAGTGTGTATCATGGTCTCTGTGGACGGTGAACAGTCTCTATTCTGCTCTGTGTCAGTGTGTATCATGGTCTCTGTGGACAGGGAACAGTCTCTATTCTGCTCTGTGTCAGTGTGTATCAGGGGTTTTGAGGACAGGTGTCAATCCATATCTGCCAAGTGACCCTATGTAGGGGGAACAGTCCCTATTCTGCTCTGTGTCAGTGTGTATCATGGTCTCTGTGGACGGTGAACAGTCTCTATTCTGCTCTGTGTCAGTGTGTATCATGGTCTCTGTGGAAAGGGAACAGTCTCTATTCTGCTCTGTGTCAGTGTGTATCAGGGGTTTTGAGGACAGGTGTCAATCCATATCTGTCAAGTGACCCTATGTAGGAGGAACAGTCCCTATTCTGCTCTGTGTCAGTGTGTATCATGGTCTCTGTGGACGGTGAACAGTCTCTATTCTGCTCTGTGTCAGTGTGTATCAGGGGTTTTGAGGACAGGTGTCAATCCATATCTGCCAAGTGACCCTATGTAGGGGTAACAGTCCCTATTCTGCTCTGTGTCAGTGTGTATCATGGTCTCTGTGGACAGGGAACAGTCTCTAGTCTGCTCTGTGTCAGTGTGTATCAGGGGTTTTGAGGACAGGTGTCAATCCATATCTGCCAAGTGACCCTATGTAGGGGGAACAGTCCCTATTCTGCTCTGTGTGAGGAGGAGGAACGGGAAATGAGTAGCTCGGCATCCAACCTTGTGCAAATGGGTTCTTTCATGCTGTCGTGCCTGTTGAGGGACCCTCGTATAAAAAGGCTGAAGGAGAACAACCTGTGCTGGGTGTCCACGCTACTAGACCCCCGGTCTCTATTCTGCTCTGTGTCAGTGTGTATCAGGGGTTTTGAGGACAGGTGTCAATCCATATCTGCCAAGTGACCCTACGTAGGAGGAACAGTCCCTATTCTGCTCTGTGTCAGTGTGTATCAGGGGTTTTGATGACAGGTGTCAATCCATATCTGCCAAGTGACCCTATGTAGGGGGAACAGTCTCTATTCTGCTCTGTGTCAGTGTGTATCAGGGATCATTAGGATAGGTGTCAATCCATATCTGCCAAGTGGCCCTATGTATGGGTAACAGTCCCTATTCTGCTCTGTGTCAGTGTGTATCATGGTCTCTGTGGACGGTGAACAGTCTCTATTCTGCTCTGTGTCAGTGTGTATCATGGTCTCTGTGGACAGGGAACAGTCTCTATTCTGCTCTGTGTCAGTGTGTATCAGGGGTTTTGAGGACAGGTGTCAATCCATATCTGCCAAGTGACCCTATGTAGGAGGAACAGTCCCTATTCTGCTCTGTGTCAGTGTGTATCAGGGGTTTTGAGGACAGATGTCAATCCATATCTGCCAAGTGACCCTATGTAGGGGTAACAGTCCCTATTCTGCTCTGTGTCAGTGTGTATCATGGTCTCTGTGGACGGTGAACAGTCTCTATTCTGCTCTGTGTCAGTGTGTATCATGGTCTCTGTGGACAGGGAACAGTCTCTATTCTGCTCTGTGTCAGTGTGTATCAGGAGTTTTGAGGACAGGTGTCAATCCATATCTGCCAAGTGACCCTATGTAGGGGTAACAGTCCCTATTCTGCTCTGTGTCAGTGTGTATCATGGTCTCTGTGGACAGGGAACAGTCTCTATTCTGCTCTGTGTCAGTGTGTATCAGGGCTGGGCTTTGAGGACAGGTGTCAATGTTAGGTGATTTCTGCCCTTTATGGATTAAAAGCAGACTCTGCATCAACTGTGCAATTTTCCATGGGAGTTTTGCCATGGATCCCCCTCTGGCATGCCACAGTCCAGGTGTTAGTCCCCTTGAAACAACTTTTCTATCACTATTGTGGCCAGAAAGAGTCCCTGTTGTTTTTAAAATTCGTCTGCCCATTGAAGTCAATGGCGGTTCGCGCGGTTCGCGAACATTTGCGGAAGTTCGCGTTCGCCGTTCGCGAACCGAAAATTCCAGGTTCGCGACAACACTAGTGATGACTGTAAAAAAATATATACCATCATTATGAAAAATTGGAATGTTTGTACTGCTCTCATGAAAAGGTTGGCAATTTAGTTACATAAGAAAAACAAACAACTACTAACAATAGAAGTGATGACACTGAACAAGCTATTAAAGTGAAATCTCTCATGAAATTAGAAATAGAGAGAGATATTATGTCCTTATGCATCTGTGTGTATAGCACATAATAAAGCTTTACGATGCAAACTCAGAGCAAGTTTTCTTTTACTCACTTCTGTCTCTCCTCTGTTTTCAGTCTCAAAGGGTTATTTACTAAACTATGAATTTAAAACTAGATTTAAAATTTAAGGCCAGAGTAGCCTTATTAAAAGCATAGCTGAATGTTTGTAATTCAGCTCGCTTGACCTTAATTTAATATTCATTTTGAATTCTCACTTTAGTGAATTACCTGGTCAGTGTTATCTAATGATGGGGTGTCAGCTATCCCTGTCGCTAAATCCCTGCATCCAATTACAGTCCCCCACAGCCTTATCCATGGACTCCTTATAATATATATTTAATATTATATAATATATATTTATAATATATATTTTTTAAACTTGGGCTTAGTGATGTCGCGAACATAAAATTTTCCGTTCGCAAACGCAAACTTCCGCAAATGTTCGCGAACGGGCGAACCGCCATAGACTTCAATAGGCAGGCGAATTTTAAAACCTACAGGGACTCTTTCTAGCCACAATAGTGATGGAAAAGTTATTTCAAGGGGACTAACACCTGGACTGTGGCATGCCGGAGGGGGACCCATGGCAAAACTCCCATGGAAAATTACATAGTTGATGCAGAGTCTGGTCTTAATCCATAAAGGGCATAAATCACCTAACATTCCTAAATTGTTTGGAATAACGTGCTTTAAAACATCAGGTATGATGTTGTATCGATCAGGTAGTGTAAGGGTTACGCCCGCTTCACAGTGACAGACCAAACTCCCCATTTGCACAACCGTAAACTCCCCATTTGCACAAGGTTGGATACCAAGCTAGCCATGTCCCGTTCCTTGTCCTCACTGATGTCATTGAAGATCTCTTCCTCCACCCAGCCACGTACAACACCAAGGGTCCCCAAAAGGTGACAACAAGCCCCCTGTGTTTTTTTTTTTTTAAATGTACACTACTGTTACACCAGATATGAGTTGCATTGGTGACACTGTGCCCTGGCAGGCCCTGAAACGCACACGTGTGAAGGAAACTGACTGCTATTATATTACAGTCAAAAAAAGTTTTTTTGTTTTTTTTTAAATGCAAGCTATTGTGACACCAGATATAAGTGGTGGCACTGGGACCACCTTAAAAATATTGGATATCGCTAAAAATCATGATCACTATATACTTTCTCTACAAAAATCTAAAACGAACCAAACTACTCATCCATCCGCTATACCACTTTATCCCACCTAGAACTAGTGCCCAGTTAAAATACTTGACTCTTACTTACCCACACTCAGTCATGCCACACACATTTCACCACTACTCTCACTGAATCCCTCTGACTACGGCTAAATTCATCTTCTACATCAGAACACTACTCCTAAGATTGGGTTGTATCCATGTCTCGGGTCTTTCATTTAGAATAGGGGCAGCTTTGGTCTCCTTCAACACTGACACTCCAGTGCATATTATTAAAAGATTGGGCAGATGGAAATCCTCAGTCTACAACCGATATATTCCTCATCCCGAGAAAGAAATGAGGAAAGCTTTTAAAAGTTTGGCTTTGTAAATTTGATGCAATAAGTGTGTTTTTCTTTAATACCTTTTCACCCTCTTTGCATGAACCCGATTTACATATATTACTAATATGTTTCTGAACATATATATTATATTATTCACTCACTCACTCACTCACTCACTCACTCACTCTCTGGGCCGGCCTAAGACATCATGCTGCCTAGGTCCAACGATAAATGACTATGGGGGATAATGTATAATAAACACAGGCTATGGTGGGGATAATGTATAATAAACACAGGATACTGGCTATGGGAGGGATAATGTATAATAAGCACAGGTTACTGGCTATGGGGAGGATAATGTATAATAAGCACAGGTTACTGGCTATGGAGAGGATAATGTATAATAAACACAGGTTACTGGCTATGGGGGATAATGTATAATAAACACAGGTTACTGGCTATGGGAAGATAATGTATAATAAACACAGGTTACTGGCTATGGGGGATAATGTATAATAAACACAAGTTACTGGCTATGGATGATAATGTATAATAAACAAACAAAAAAAATAGTAATACAAAAAAAATGAATGCAGCTTCAGAATTAATCTAAATTGTATGCTGTCTAGGAGGTGGGAGGGTCTGGGAGGGAGGGTCTGCTGCTGATTTTCTGTAATGTGTCTCCTGACTGTGAGGTACAGGGTCAAAGTTTACTCAATGATGACGAATAGGGGGCGGACCGAACATTGCATATGTTCGCCATCCATGGCGAACGCGAACACGCTATGTTCGCCGGGAACTATTCGCCAGCGAACTGTTCGCGACATCACTACTTGGGCTAGCTTTCTTTACAGAAGCCCTCCTTAGACTTCCATTCTACATGTCAGTCTGACTTTTGTAATTTTCCCATTGCAAAATCAGACTAACATGTACATAAAAGAGCAGAACCCACACAATGCTTCTTTTATGTACATGTTAGACTGCCTTTGCCATTCTTTCCCTTCATCCCCCCTTTTCTATTCATTATAGTACTCCTTATAATGATACAAGACTAGTCCTTCTCTACACTGTCACTCCCACTTTCTTATTTATTTATAGCTCCACCATTAATAATTAGTTAATAGCCCATAAATGGGTGTTGGTGAGGGCACTTTATGCCCTGCCACTTAATTTATTTATAATCCCCACTGTGGGGGCATGAGGTACCTGTGTCAAGTCTTCTACTTATTGTATTGCTATTGCTGCCCAGTCACTCGAATTTTGACAGCAGGCAACCAGTGACTGCTCATTTTTCACTAGGCATGTCACTAACAAGCATATTGACCCCCATAGACTATTTCATGTTTAGTTTAAGAGATATTTTTGGTTCACTAAACATAACTAGGTCATTGAACTCATTGGCAGGAGGAAGCTGCTGTAAGCAGAGCCCTGTACGTTCATGAACTTTGACATTTACCATGTTGAGGCCTGTAGAGTCTGAGATGTAACTATTGTGTGATTTGCAATTTCACTGAGCACTGCATGGTCTCATTTTGGGGTGACTTTGCTGAGACATCCATTCCTGGGAAGATTGCCAACTGTCCTGAATGTTTTCCACTTTTGAAGAATCATTCTCACTGTACAATGATTTACCTTAAATTGGTTGAAAATGGCCTTATAATTCCTCTTATTTTCATGGGCAGAACCCGTTGATTCTCTAAAACCGTTGCTGATGTCATTCCTCCTTGGCACTGTGTTAACACATGAATACTCCAGACCAGTAAACTGCTAAAACTTCAGCTTTTATAGAGGTGGTTACACTTGCTGATGATCAATTAATCAAGGGCATTTGATTAGCAGCACCTATCTGCGATTTAGCCTCTTCATTCCTATAGAAACAGTAAGCGTGTACTTTTTCACACATGACTTCTCCATGTTCTCTCCCTAAGCAAAAATGGTAATCTAGATGTGACCCCGTGCTAACTATGCCTAGAGGAGTATCAGCTACATATCGCCAGGAAGGCCGAAACGATCGTCCAGAGTGTCTGTATGTCTCATGCAGAGAGAACTTGCTGGCATTTTGGTACTGATTGATAATGAAACAATTTATTCATTCAGGTTGCGTCAGTTACAGCCAGGGGAGGTGTGGCTAAGACTGCATTGACAGAAATAAAACTGACTAAACTCCTAAATGGCGGAAAAGTGAAAGTTGAGGCTGCAGAGGTATGATCTATAACAAAACAGCTCAATGAAGTGGTCTGGGTGCCAGGTCCCCCTGGTTTTAACCCTGCAGCTGAAAACATATGTATGTTTTCATTGAGGGTTAATCCAGCAATTCTCAGTGTGAAAATCACACTGAGATGATGCTGACATCCATAGGAAAGCATGGAATAATGCTTCCTATGGGCGGTTTGAATGCGCGCGCGGCTCTTGCCGCACATGTGCATTCGGAGCTGACATTGACAGTAGAAGAAGAGGTCAATAGTGCCGAGGGAGCCTGGCGCTGGATTAAGGTAAGTGGCTGCAGGGGTTTTAACCCCTTCAGCCCAGCAGGAGGGGGACCTAATAACCTTATAGTGCCATTAGGACAAATTAATTGTAATATCCTTTATATAGGGGCTTCTGGCGAGGAAAAAAGCCCAGCAGATACCTGGTTAAAAGTCAAATTATTCTGAAATAGTCAATCCAGGTTTGACCATTTTGACCAGGGTATAAGTTAAACCATTCTAAAATGGCTTGACCTACAATAGATGTAAATGGGGGTGTGGTTGGGGTTGCAGATCATCCTGTAGTGCTTGAACAGTTGTGCTGTAGTGCTTAAAGTGTCCCTTTAGCAATGTACCAGCTTTATTCCGCAGTTGATGACCAGACATTATATCCAATTCTTCTGTAAACATTTGAACGGTGTAAACTTGTTAAAGAACAGCCAATGCATTAGTTCTACCTATAGCAACATTTTTCAGAATGACACATTATTCATGGCTATGACAGTTTGTTTTAGTATTCTCTTTGAGCATCTGCTAATTATATTAATCACTGCAATTTTGTGGCAATTTACCCAGGCTGAAAAAGGATTAATTTGTATCGTTTGATCTAATTTATGGGAAGCTAATACAGTGCATAGCCATGTACGCAGATAGATTTGGCATAGTCACATTTTTTTTTTATAATCCTCTATGTTGTTTATAGTAAATTAATAATAGGCTGCGTAACACACAGGATAGAATGCACTCGCCAATTTACAATGACAATATGAGTGATGGTAGATTTAGTACAAACAGAGCAAGAGACAGTAAATATCCAAACTCCATCTACACTTATTCCTTATTCCAACTAACAAATTATATAGCTGTGCCTAATACATCCATTGTCATTACACTTATTGTTTCTGAATTGATCATGTGAAGACATTAGATATATGCCAAATATACTGTAAATGTTGGCATTATCTTACAAGGATGCATATTAGCAACTATTTGCACTAGTTATTGCTTTTCAATAAAAAGTGAGTGGTGTGAACCATGATCTCCAAGAAGATAGCTGTTTGTCATTTTAGGTTTTCATTATATTTAGGGTAAATGACTAAAAATAGAGTTCACAGTGTTCAAGATCCAGAAAACCAGGTATTAGATACTACAGGAAAGATAAAAGAAGTGATGAAAGATACTATAAAAAGATGAGAAGGAAAACTGTTATTTATTAAGGATACTCACAGAGGGTCCAAACAAGAAGACCAAAGGTGCCATGAAATCCATGTCAAGTACAAGGAGTGCTTTAAAGATACCTTTGGTTTAGGCAAACTTACATAGTAGAGAATTCTCTTAATTTTTTAATTTATTTTAGATTTGTGTATAACAATTCTACGTTGCTCCTGTATATATCATCAATGTGTGCTCACTACAGGGTGTATTAGATTTGTTCATTGTTGTATAAATTTACATAGTAGTCTGTTATATATATTAAAGAAAGAGAGGCCTCATTGAAAAAAAAAAAGATCTAAGCTTAAAGCAAATTATGATATATGTAGCAGTAGTATCCTTTAACACATATTTTATACCTATAATTATATATATATTACATGTAATTATATGAAATGCATTTACATGCTTTTGATATTTCATGACAATAAGCCATTTCATGAAAGACATGGAGGTGAATGTTGTGCTTTAATCCTTTCTTTACTTCCAACAGAAGCAAAGAAAATAATAAACATATAGAAAAAAAAGCTCCTATTACCAATTACCTATTACATAATCCATCACAAAGCCTTGTCCAGTATGAAACCTATAGCACCAAACCATCCCCAAACATTTTTTGCAGTGTGGCAAAGAGACCACTGCCATCAGGGAACACCACTTGTAGGAGTGTACGTGGTGTGCAATAATCTATACTTGTCAAAGAAACATCCACATGAATGGCAGGGCCCAAGGTTTCCCAGCAAAACACAATCCAGAGCCTTCCTAACCTGTTGCCATATCTTGCCCAGATAAACAATGCAAACGCACCTAGTCATAGTTACATAGTTACATAGTTACATAGCTGAAAAGAGACTTGCGTCCATCAAGTTCAGCCTTCCTCACATATGTTTTTTGCTGTTGATCCAAAAGAAGGCAAAAAAAAAACAGTTTGAAGCACTTCCAATTTTGCAACAAGCTAGGAAAAAAAATCCTTCTTGACCCCAGAATGGCAGTCAGATTTATCCTTGGATCAAGCAGTTATTACCCTACATTGAAAGATTATATCCTTGAATATTCTGTTTTTGCAAGTATGCATCTAGTAGCTGTTTGAACATCTGTATGGACTCTGATAAAACCACTTCTTCAGGCAGAGAATTCCACATCCTGATTGTTCTTACAGTAAAAAAAACTTTCCTTTGCCTTAGACAAAATCTTCTTTCTTCTAGTCTAAACACATGACCTTGTGTCCTATGTAAAGTTTGGTTTGATTTCCACACAATGGTTTGTATTGGCCTCGAATATATTTGTATAATGTTATCATATCCCCTCTCAGGCGACATTTTTCTAAACTAAATAGATTTAAATTTGTTAACCTTTCTTCATAGCTGATATGTTCCATTCCTTTTATTAATTTTGTAGCCCGCCTCTGCACTTTTTCTAGTGCCATAATATCCTTCTTTAGAACAGGTGCCCAAAATTGCACAGCATATTCAATGTGTGGTCTTACCAGTGATTTATAAAGAGGCAAAATGATATTCTCGTCCCGAGAATGAATGCCCTTTTTCATGCATGACAATACCCTACTGGCCTTGGCCACTGCTGATTGACATTACACATTGTTGCATAGTTTGTTGTCTATAACAATTCCCAAGTCCTTTTCGTGTGTTGTTATCCCTAATTCGCTTCCATTAAGGGTATACGTTGCTTGTGTATTCTTTACGCCGAAGTGCATAACTTTGCATTTTTCAACATTAAATTTCATCTGCCATTTGAGTGCCCAGTCCTCCAGTCTATCTAAATCCCTCTGCAGCAAGGTAATATCTTGCTCACATTGTATTATTTTACAAAGTTTTGTGTCATCTGCAAACACTGAAACATGACTTTCAATGCTGTCTTCAAGATCATTTATAAACATGTTAAATAGAAGGGGCCCCAGAACAGACCCCTGAGGGACACCACTTGCCACCTCTGTCCAGCTTGAAAATGTACCATTAACGACAACTCTTTGTACTCTGTTTTTAAGCCAATGTTCTACCCAAGAACAAGCATTTTCATCTAGACCGATTTCCTTGAGTTTGAACACTAATCTTCTGTGTGGAACTGTATCAAATGCCTTGGCAAAGTCCAAATAGATCACATCCACTGCAACACCCTGATCTATACTTCTACTTCTACTTACTGTAAAAAACGATTTTACAGTTGCTCTCACACTACTTGTTTCTGCCAGTTATTCAGGGAAGTTGTGGTCATGGTTTGAGTCTCAAACAGGTTTTTACCTGGGGCTCCCTTAAGCCAGCCTATTATGTTTCTGTTTTCCAGCTTGTTGATTTTCATCCGTTACGGTAGGCTCCCTTTAAACAGATTTTTTCTGCTTCTGAGAGCACATCATATTCAGGTACATTTGGCCATCTTTTCGGCCTCAGTCAGGTTTACTTGTGTCCATTTTAATCACGTAACCCTTCCCTAGTCACGCCTAGGATGTTTAACCATACACTATCCCAAAAATGGTTTATTGTAGACCCACTTACACGTTTATCTATACTTATTCTCACCAACATACCTAGCATGACTCGAGTACCTCCCTGCCATCTTGTTAATTAATTTTATGTATACAAGGTATTGACTCTGATATATTGCTTTATATTTAGATCATTCAATGGTATACATTAGTTGAAGAACTAAAACAGGAAACACCTTTCGTGTCTTATCCTGTTTCTGCACCCTGTTAAGGTATAACAAGGTTATTTGTGATTTTCCCAATAACCAGCATAGTGCATGCTGTCAAATCCTTCCCCTTTTGGGGAAGTTAGCAAGCACTTACCTTTTATAGGTTAGGTCGCTTATTACAACATCCGAGTCCCTTGCATATATCACCCCATAGGTATACTTAGCCACCCTGGACCAGTTATATCCTGACAGTTCTTACCTCATGAGCAGGTAAGTACAGGATATCGGCCCTTTCCAAACTATGCCATATTCATTCCCTCCCATAGCAGGCTTAGAGGAACTGGCTTTAACCCCTTAAGGACACATGACATGTGTGACATGTCATGATTCCCTTTTATTCCAGAAGTTTGGTCCTTAAGGGGTTAATGTAATAATTGTCAGTCCACCCGAGGCATCAGCCATTTGAATAGTCTTCCCCACCTCACCATGGAGGTTCAACCCCGGGCCACCTCATAGTCAGAGCTTCAATAGACTCAACTACGAGTCATTAGAGAGGGCCTCAACCGACACGGCCAGCCGTTTTGTATATTTTACGTCACGAGAGGCCTACTCCACACCACTACATAGTGGTTTGTTCTGTGTCCCACTTATAGATAGTGTCTCTCAAATGCAGCTTGGCAATTAGCAGGGCCTCAACCTCCCCTTATTAGGTAATTGCTTCGCCTTCGGGCATTAGGATAGTAAGCCAGTTCCTATACTAGTCAATGTTGAGAAAGCTATTTCCCCTAAATCATAGTATATTATTCTATTACACAGCATGTCTTAGGCCTCTGACATTGGAGAAGATCTAGGTCTCCCACACTCCCCACCTCCTATGGGCACACCAGCCAGACCTATTTCCCCTATGGATATTCAAGACCCGAGTACCCTCGTTCTGGACTATCCCAAAAATTTCAACCAAGCTGCATAGGCAAGGCATCCCTTTCTCATCTACGGCCAGGAAGGCAGAGCTGTATCGTTTATTGTCAGCTCAGCCAGGCACCCGAGAAATGAGTTCCTGCGCTCACAAAAACAATGCTAAGAACTTAGCAGAAATCCATTCCATGACCTTGTCCTTGGTGACGTCTGTGCACTTGGTAAACCAGAAACTCCGCTTGCTCTCCACCCAGGCTCGCAGGGTAATGTCAAGGTAACTACTCTCCCCACAGCCACCTCCACTCACATTAAGACTCCTTCACACCTGGTGCACACTGCCCTCTGTAATGACATTCTAGACGGGAAAGATGCTTATCACTTCCCATAAGACATAGTTGAGAACAAAACATTCTGCTACGGAGACAATTTGGTCGTAAAAATCTTTCCATCCTGGAGTTCATATTGGCTTTCGGTCTTTGATGTCTTTCAGACACCCTATGTTGGCTCCTCCTCAATATTGTCAAATGTACGGTTGTGATCCACTACCTGGACGACTTCTTGACAATTGAGGACAGATCATTGGTTCCGCAAAGCCTGACTAAGGCACAGGCTTTGTTTTCCTGCCTAGGAATTCCTGGGTACACAGTTAAACACAGTCCTCTTAGAGGCTAGCCTCCCCGTGGACAAGCTCCTGAGAATCAGAAATGACATGCATGAATTCATGAGGATCGGAGCTTGTTCACAGAAAAACTTGCAATCTTTATTTGGCACTCTTAACATTGGATCATCCCTCAGGGTCGATCATTTATTTCCAGGCTATTGTACCTCCTACCTGGTGCCCCGCATAGCCACAGCAGGATTACCTAAACGCCAGATCCAGTTTAATCATGTGGAAGCAGTTCCTAGACAATTGGAATGGCAGACCTATGTTTGTTCCCCTATTGTCCGATGACTCACCGGTTATTTGGACCGATGCGGCTGCACACACAGGCTTTGCTGCCATTTTTGGTGACAGATGATTAAGAGACGTTTGGCATGTGGAGGTCATTAGTTACCAGCATTTCAGGAGACATCCGCTCTCTTTGAAATCTATCCTACTGTGGCAGTCGCATTCATGTGGGGAGCATTATGGCAAGGGCAGTCTGTCAAATGTTTCTCAAATAATGTGGCGGCTTGTGATATTATCACTCATTATAATGAAGCTGATTAGATGGTTGACATGGTTGGCAGCCACAAAACAATTCTTCTTGATGTGCAAGCACATTCCGTTTTACTACAATAACAGACCGTGAGTGCAAACCTTTTTTCATTATATTTTATATGTTTTTGGCTATGGCTGTAATGCACCCGGCATTTTTTGATTTTTGAAAGTGTGTGTGCTGGGTACCATTGGAAGTTATATATATATATATATATATATATATATATATATATATATATATATATACAGGGCCGGACTGGCCTACCGGGATACCGGGAAATTTCCCGGTAGGCCGCCAGCCCTGGGGCCGCTTTGACATGTGGCTGCACTCAGCCACATGACCTGTAACAAAAAAAAATTCTGTTACCCTATGTGGCCGCGCGGCCGTAGCCACAACCGCGCGGCCGCAGTCACACCTGAGCCGGCCGCTGCTGCTGCGTACTGTGCGATACTTCCTGTCAGCCGCCGGATGTGAGCGGCAAATGACGACATGACGTCACATCCGGCGGCTGCGCGGCGGCGGCACTACTGAAACTGTCTGCATCGCGGCCTCTTTTCCCTGAGCTGTTGAACTTCTAAAGGTAAGAATAAAGGGGCTTGGGGGACCTATTGTATTATGTATTTAGGAGGGGAGTCATTAATGTATTGGAGAGGGGGGGTCATTAATGTATTGGAGAGGGGAGGGGGGGTCAGTAATGTATGGGGGGGTCATTAATGTATTGGAGAGGGGAGGGGGGTCAGTAATGTATGGGGAGGGGAGAGGGGTCATTAATGTATTGGAGAGGGGAGGGGGGATCAGTAATGTATGGGGGAGGGGAGGGGGGTCATTAATGTATTGGAGAGGGGAGGGGGGATCAGTAATGTATGGGGGAGGGGAGGGGGGGTCATTAATGTATTGGGAAAGGGAGGGGGGTCATTAATGTATTGGGAAGGGGAGGGGGTCATTAATGTATTGGGAAGGGGAGGGGGTCATTAATGTATTGGGGAGGGGAGGGGGTCATTAATGTATTGGGGAGGGGAGGGGGTCATTAATGTATTGGGGAGGGGAGGGGGTCATTAATGTATTGGGGAAGGGAGGGGGGTCATTAATGTATTGAGGAGGCGAGGGGGGTCATTAATGTATTGAGGAGGCGAGGGGGGTAATTAATGTATTGAGGAGTGGAGGGGGGTCAGTAATGTATTGAGGAGGGGAGGGGGGTCAGTAATGTATTGAGGAGGGGAGGGGGGTCAGTAATGTATTGAGGAGGGGAGGGGGGGTCAGTAATGTGTTGGGGAGGGGGAGGGGGTATGTACTGTATTGGGGGAGGGGAAGGGGTCTGTAATGTATTGGGGAGGGGGTCAGTAATGTATTAGGGGAGGGGGTCAGCTGTGTATTAGGGGAGGAGGGGTCAGCAGTGTATTAGAGAAGGGGGTGACAGCAGTATATTAGGGGGAGGGGGGTCAGCAGTGTATTAGATAAGGGGGAGGGGGGACGGGAAAGATCTGACTAGGGAATTTGAGATGAGGCAATGATTATATTTGTGACATTTATATTTGTGGGCCAATGAATATTATATATGTGTGTGTAGAAGCAAATGTAAATAGAGGGGGCTACAGGGGTGAGGGAATTATATTTGTAATATATTTATTAGGAACTGTGGAGGAAAGGGGGTTGGATGAGAGCATTAAATATTATAGCATTAAATATTATATTTATGGGGTAGGAACTGTATTATATATTTTTGATTTAGTGCAGGGGTAGGTAACCTTCTACACTCCCTTTGTTTTTTGACTACATCTCCATTAAGGCTCGCAAAGCATCATGGGAGGTGTAGTCCACAACATCTGGAGTGGCAAAGGATGTCTATTCCTGGTTTAGAGCATAGGTGTATAACCATTTGGCTTCCCCACGCCAAAATAACCCCTTAACCTCTTAAAGGATCACTATAGTGTCAGGAAAACAAAGCGGTTTTCCTGACACTTTAGTGCCCTGAGGGTGCCCACACCCTCAGGGTCCCCCTCCCGCGGCGCTGAAGGGGTTAAAATTCCTTAAGTTACTTACCTTAATCCAGCTCCAGGCTCCCTCGGCGCTGGTGACCTCTCCTCCCTGTCTGACGTCAGCTCCCCCGTCCGACGTCACTGAAGCTGAATGCGCATGGCCGAGCGCGCATTCAAAGTGTCCATAGGAAAGCATTTCTCAATGCTTTCCTATGGACACTCTGCGTGATGGAGGCAAAATGTGCCTCCAGTTTCGCAGATGCGCCTCTAGTGTCTCTCCGGAAGACAGCCACTAGAGGCTGGATTAACCGCAAATGTAAACGTAGCAGTTTAAATGTGAAGGGTTAAAACCTGAGGGACATTGCACCCAGGCCACTTCATTGAGCTGAAATGGTCTGGGTGACTATAGTGTCCCTTTAACGCTGTTACGGCGTTATATGCCGTCCGCATTTTAATGGGCTGTTAAGGTGAATTCTGATGACTCTGCAATGCTATGGGGCTGGTATGTAATTTTTTCCAGGGCTGGTTTTCATACCCAGTCCGGCCCTGTATATATATAACCAGAATATATTTGCTGAAGCAAATATGAAGCTGACTGAACAAGTCCCAGCTACACCCTCCCTCCCCCCAATTGCTGTTGACTGAAAATGTGCACATTTATGTTTCTATTGTAGTAATGCTGATCATCATTTTCAAGAGAGGAGATAGAATGCACGAGGCTGCAGGGTTTACTCAAAAAACACAGAAATGTAGTAAATGGAAAATCAAATTGGTAAATTAAGGCTAGAATAGTACAACCATTTGTGAACTATTTGATATCTGATCTGGGGCCATACTCTCTATTAATGTTGGAAAAATCCAAAAGTTTCTAAACAGAAAATTCCATTGGTTCTCCTGAGCTGTGCTTTTTAATGGAATGCATAGTGGAAGCAGGGAACAGTATTAAATGGACCCCGGGTAGGTAGTTAATATGTTTCAAAACAGTTTGACTGCATGAAGTGCGATAGTCTCCTTTAAATAATATATACATTACAAATAATTCAGAAACTCCCCTTTTTCCCTCTGTAATTCTGAAGATGTGGGATATTGTAAAAAAAACTAATTGCTACTGTCTGATCTAAAGGAGAACATTTAAGAGATTTGAGACGTTAATATGGTCCTTCAATATAATATTTAAATGACTACTGAAAAGTATCTCTATAACCCAATACGCTAAATCATTTAGAAAAACAAATAGATCTTTTCTTATAATTTAACTGTGTAACTGTATGCTACAAAAGGTGTAGAATTAAATATTAATATTAAACAGATTTCCATTGTATGATTCATTGACTGCAGATACATATTCGTGGAACAAAAATACATATGAAATGAGCAGAAACTTTGTATTGTACTATTCGATGACATTTCACCTCTCCTAAGAATTAACTCATCATAATGCAATGAATATTAGACAATATAATAATATAGACTTTGCATTTTTATTCTTTAAAAATATATACTTGTATGAAATGCAATTATCTTCAATAAAATATAAATGTATTAATATTCATTTATCTAATTATATATAAATATCTAAAATATACAGCTACATTTTCCATATCGTAAAATTGTACATGCAAAATGATGCTACATATTTTATTGGTTTGGCAATATATGTATACGTATTTATGATATGTGTTCAGTATTAAACTGGAAATGAAACACATAAATATAGTCTGTTTTACATATCTCATCCACAAAGTTGTATCTAAAAAAAATGAAACCAGTAAAGAAATAAAATAGATTATATGCAAGGATATATACAGGGTTATTCCTTAAAGTGAGAATTTTAAAATATTTCCATGTGAATTTCAATCTTAAGGTCAAAACCGCTGAACTGGAAAAACCTTCTAAGACAGCTGTGTCAGGCCAAGGGTGCATAATTAATAGTTGCACTATAGAATATTGCCATTTAATGTAATTTATGTAGTGCATATATGAATTGGCCACTTGGCAGAGGTCAGATGACGGAAGGGGTAATGTAAATTGCATAGGAATGTAAAAGGGGCAGCTGGTTTACCATATGGATTGATCCTTTGATTAATCAAAGGCTTAGCAAGGTGTGAGGAGTCACACATAAGTGGCCTGGAAGTCTGGTTTAAATATAAACTAACTCTCTAAATTGCCATATGTCTAGATTCCCTCTTAGATAGGGGGTCCTTTGATATGTTAATGACCATTCGCCTTGTGTTCCAGTATCATATCCAAAAGAAACATTAATATTTACCCACAGATTAATAATTAAGCCTCATTTTTATTATATTTAGAATGGGACAAGCGCAATCTTCGAATCAAGCCCAAAACATGATTTGCGTAATTTAACCATAGGGGAAGGGACTGTGATGTCCACTATATTGGTTCAGAAGTAAGTATTGTGACATATCTATGGAATGGAAAAATGGTAACAAATACATAGATGCAATTATTAATTATGTGGCAAGTACATAAGATGAGATAGAACCAAATATTTCCATTTGGATTGATGAGGGTCTGGAACACAAGGCGGCGGCCACTATAGGTACGCCTTATCTCCACCCTTGGGCAAGACTTGGTAATCCAAGGTAATGGTTGGTAATGATTCTGAAAGGTGTTAGGACTTGCTTGGGGGCCAGAATCTAATTCTGAATGAGTCACCATCTACCTTACCAGAGACCCCCTGGGCATACGTTTTAATTTGAATTTGAGTAAGTGATTAGGACTTCTGTTATTTTATCCCTTTTGTTTTTATCTGTTGTTGGTGTAACTAATTTGATTGACATCTATATTTTTGTATGCACTGTAACTATTTTTTGCTCATAATAAATATTCCATTATTAAGTTCTGCCTTTGTCTGGTAAAGAATCATGTTACCTGAAGAGACTTATTAGTGTTTTGCAATTGCATAGTTATTGTGCTAAGTGGTATTTGGTGGGTTGTTATTATTATTACATCAAATATTTAGGTATGAAACATAATTTAATATGAATGAAATATAAAAAAAATGGGAGTAAATAAGATTTTTTTTTTAAAAAAATTGTTCTACATGAACTTTTAATTGTGAATGTCATAATACTGTTTGCTTTTACTGCAATAAAAGACACATATTTGTATTCAGTGATGTCTCGCGTGTAAAACAGTACCCCCTATGTACAGGTTTTACGGTGTTTTGGGAAGTTACAGGGTCAAATATAGCATGTTACATCTTTCAGTTTTTTTCACATTGAAATTCGCCAGATTGGTTACGTTGCCTTTGAGACAGTATGGTAGCCCAGGAATGAGAATTACCCCCATGATGGCATACCATTTGCAATAGTAGACAACCCAAGATATTGCAAATAGAGTAAGCCCAATCTTTTTTAGTAGCCACTTGGTCACAAACACTAGCCAAAGTTAGCGTTAATATTTGTTTGTGTGTGAAAAATGCAAAAAAATAATTTGAATGCCAATTTTGGCCAGTGTTTGTGACTAAGTGGCTACTAAAAAGACTGTACATACCCCGTTTGCAATACCTTGGGTTGTCTACTATTGCAAATGGTATGCCATCATGGGGGTAATTTTCATTCCTGGGCTACCATACTATCTCAAAGGCAACATAGGCAACTGAAACGCAAGCCTTATATTTGACTCTGTAACTTTTGAAATCACCATAAAACCTGTACATGAGGGGTACTGTTATACTCAGGAGACTTTGTTGAACACAAATATTAGTGTTTCAAAACAGTAAAACGTATCACAACAATTATTGTTTTTAAGTGTGATAATACTGTCATGATACTGTTTGCTTTTACTGCAACAAAATCAACAATGTCTCACGTGTAAAACAGTACCCTACATGTACAGGTTTTATGGTGTTTTGGGAAGTTACAGGGTCAAATATAGCATGTTACATTTTTCAGTTTTTTTACATTGAACTTCGCCAGATTGGTTAGATTGGTCAGATCCACAGCCAGCTATAGGGGGCCATGTGATCGCTCCTTGAGAGCGATCACATGGCCCCTGGGGGCCTGATGTGCTGGGGGAGGGTTGCCTGGGCTGTCAGGCAGTCCTCCCGAAAAGGATCACGGCGGAGGTAAGTAGCTGGAGGCTCATGGGGTCTTAAGCCACTACAACGTTCTATGCAGCCGCAACGGCTTTAAAGCCCATTTAAATGGGGACGACATAGAACGCCGTAATGGTGTTAAGGGGTTAAGGGGATTTTTATCATTATTTCCAGTCTAGTGCAGACAAATAGGGAACTTTAACACTTTCACCACCACAACTACATCACGCACACTCTTGAAGTAAGGTGCGTTCGTGAAAGCTGTGCTTTCAGTTTGTCCTTAAAGTTGAAATTCACTTTGAATTTCATATCATATCTTTGAATAAATGATTTTCTATTGGTTTTTCAACAGACTAGACGTCTTAATGAAAGGTTCTACTAATTAATGAGACCAAGGACATCCAGTGTTGTTTCACAGAGTCAAACTCAGTGAAACTGCAAGAAGTACCTTTGGTGGCTGCCACGAGATTAACACTACAATGTAAACATTGCAGTTTCTCTAAAACTGAAATGTTTTACATTGCATGACTCAGGAACAACAATACTATAACCCAGACCACTTCAATGAGGTGACATGGTCTTGGTGCCTATAAAGGCCCTTTAAATGCAACCCTTCACAAGTGACTACAGGTGGGACATTTAAACTACAGATCGGATCCATGAAATAAAACGGTCAAGTTATCAACTTAGCATCACTGATAGGTGAACAATGAAATCTGATGCATTTTGGTAATATAGTAGATATAATTATTTAGGGTTTAATTAAGTATTCTGCATACAGTTTGTTGTGGAGGCTATATCATGGTTTATTCATCTACACTTTTCTTATTGCCTTTCATCTCATTCCTTCTCTAGTATCCAAGACATAATAGATTTAATCTGTAGGGTTTAAATCAATTAAAACAAATATTGGAGGAAAAAAAAAACATACAATTGCATACAGATGTGTACTCAGCAATGCAATAGAACACAAATCCACTTTAAACAGAAGTGTTTAATATAGACACATATTGCAAACCATTCATTAAAAATGCAATAGTCATATGCATTTTCAAATATACTTGTGTTATATAAAACAATATTTTCTATGGTTGGGAATTGTTATACATTTAAATAGCTAAATAAAAGATTTGCTCTCTGTGTTTTACAACTCAGAATAATTTTCCGTTAAACTGTGTCTTCTCTCTACCATCTCAATGTCTAATATAATGCATAATGGATTTAATAATATGCTCAAATAGACAGTTTTTATATAACAGTTGTTAGGAAATAGATTATCTTGTCATTTTGTTTTACTTGGCCTTTCATTTTGATGGTGGAAAAATGTTGGCTTTGCTGCCACAGTGCTGTAAAAAAACTCGTTTTAGAATATTGCGATAACAATAACAAAGCTAACTGTATTGTAAGGTTGAAAGAAAAGAATATGTAAATGTTCTTAATAAATACTTCAATCAATATGCATTATACAGCCGGTTCCATTAGAACACTTTCGTGCAGTGTTTTGCATAATGTTTCGAAAAGTCAATGAAAATCTAGTAAATGTGTTCCAGGTACCTTTCTGGAGCACAGTTAAGATTGTCTTCTCTGCAGAAGCTTATTTGATTTTCCTATGCCATCCAAGTTAAATATCTTTTTTGCCAAGTCAAAAAAAGGAAATATAGTGACAGTCTCGGTAGCAAGGAACCTGGGCATCCTCTCATCCAATACTCCCTTGTGATGGTCCAGCAAGAAATATATGTGCTATAAGACATAACCTGCAGTATTTTCCTGATGATGTCATACTAAATGGTATGATATGATTTACACTGTGTATTGTGGAGCCTCAGATATTAGAGAACACATGTTCCCGCATGCAAGAAATCACAGGGAATTACAAGTCCTGGCAGCAACTGCTATTTGTAGCTGTCACCATGAATGCAATTCCTAGTAGAAAACTGATATGCTGGGAGAGGAGGTGAGGGACAGAAATAGCACAATCCTCACCCAGCATATCACTAAGAGGACAGACTAAGACTTGAATAAGGACAGAAACTGCAAATAGCTTCTTTCCAGAAGTGAAACTCCCAGCAATCCTAATTGCTAATTGTCTAATTTGGTTCGCCCCATATTCTGTGCACAATATATCGTTCCTTGATGTAGAGCGCTTTGTTGATGCTTTCAGTTCTTGAATGAATGGCAGGATGAGCAATTGGATTTTGCAGTTCTGGAGAAGTCGGATGTCAGTCAGACAGCTTTCCAGGAGGCTCGACAACCGTCAGGATCCTGGTAAGAGGCAATCTACTGGGGGCATGATCCTATACACTACTACTTTTTTGCAGATTTTTTTTGCTGATTTTGCACTGCATTCTGGGAGATTTGTAGGCTTACAATCTTTTATTGTGCTTTGTGAGGAGAAGGTATTTGTTTATTTTTTCTAATGTTTATTAAGAGTTTTTAACACTTTCTGATTCCTTCACCACTTTAATATCAAATTTTAAAATTGTATTATTAAATAATATAATTAATGTACAAGTCGATTTAACAATATTAAAAGCAAACACCCACACTATTTTTCTACATATTTCGTTTAGTGGCATTTTGTAATCCCTTTAAGACAGCTATCCTGTTGTCAATATAGGCCTGCAATGCCCTCAATGCGCTCTTTGTCTGTGGTACAAGAAAGTTGTTGCCTTGCCTATTTCCCTTTCGAGTGTGATGCAGTAAAGCATTAAACATATGAGTTCTCTAGTTCCTCAGTTATTGTGTGCAATTGCCCGGTTATCCTACCCTCAGTATGCAAAGTGCAACAAGTTTGGGCACAGAAGGGATGCTAGAAACCGATGGAGTTTCTATGCTTCAATGGAGATAAGAAGTATTATAAATTATGGCAAAGTGCTTGTGACATCTGTGATTGATTACACAAAACAAAGTGCTGACATCTGGAACACCACACACGAGGACAATCCAGAAGTGACTGAAACACCAAAGATTGCCATCATGGTTCAATCTTGGTGTTGAGATTACAGTGGCAGTTCTTCTCATATTCATCAGTATGCACACAATTCTGCAAAATCTGCATACAGCAAGCTGTAGGGCAGTAGGTAATGTGTGCAGTGTAATACTGATATTGCTGGACGGTTTCTGGAGCAGGTGCTAAACCGAGGAGTCCTTGTTCAGTGGAGCATTAAAAATGAAACTATATTCAGATATATTGATACAATAATAAGTGATTTGTGTTTATATTGTTTTATTTTCTGTGTAATGAATTACTCTTTGCATTGTCCTTTAGAAAGGAAGCTGGTTTAGGTAGGGCCCTCAATATGTAACTTATAAAGATACATTGTAGATTGTTTCCTGTAATGACACTACACTTCCCAGTGCAACTGATGCCACATTTATAAGAAGGTTTACTATTTTCTTATAACTTTTATACTAAATTTTACAATTTAATCAAATAGTCACATCTGCCAACACTTAGTATTTACTATTTTTTTAATTTAACAAAAGACAAATGTTCCATTAATTACCATAAAAATTGCATCATAACACAAGTGTGTGCATATTTCACATGGGATTGTCTGAGCAAGCTGATCTTGAGGACATACACTGATCAACCTCAACATTAAAATGTATTTACAGGTGAAGTAAATAACCTTGATTATGTAGTTACAATGTCAAGGGCGTCCCAAGGCTAATTGATGCACATGGGGAGTGAAGGCTAGCCCATCTGGTTTGATTACCCAGAAGAGCTACTTTAGCTCAAATTGCTGAAAACCTTAATGTTGGCTATGATAGAAAAGTGTCAGAACACACAGTGCATCGTAGTTTGCTGCTTATGAGGCTGCATAGCTGTAGACCACTCTGAATGCCGATGATGTCCACCAATGAAACTCCTTCAATAAGAAGAAAAAGGTTGCCTGGTTTGACGAATCATGGTTTCCTTTATATTAAGTTAATAGTCAAGTGCTTTGCATCGTTTACGTGGGGAAGAGATGGCAGCAGAATAGGAAGAAGTGAGGCCCTTGGAGGCAGTGTTATGTTCTTGGCAATGTTAGGCTGGGAAATCTTGGGTCCTGGCTTTTATGTTCATATTGTTTTGACACGTACCACCTATCTAGAGATTGTAGCAGACCATGTGCACCCCTTAATGGCAACAATGTTCTCTGATTTTTAATGTTTCATGTAGTCTCCAAAAAGTTTACTGTTGAGAACTAAAAAAAAATGTAAAAATGTAGGCATATATTTTTGAGCCAGAATGTGACTATTTTAGCCTACCATATTTTTCGCTCTATAAGACCCACCTGACCATAAGATGCACCTAGTTTTTAGAGGAGGAAAACAAGAAAAAAAATATTCTGAATCAAATGTTGTACTAAACTATTTAATAAACTACCAGCAGGGCCGGATTAAGAGCACGGTGGGCCTGGTGCTGACAAATATGATGGGCCTAATTACGGAATCTTATCGACCAAAAACACTAAAACAGTCATACCTCCCAAGCATCATGTATCTGATGGAAATGGTGCTGGAGGGAAACTCATAGGATGCAGCTATAAGAAAACACATACTCTAAGCTAATCTCTCTCTAATTTATGCTTTCATCTTTCAAGTAAATCCATAACCCCTAACAGCAGTGTCCAGTGAAGCAGGAAATCAATGGGCACGGTAAAAGTGTGTGCCACTGGCGCGAATCACGTGACCAGACCTGCCAAAAGGGGTGAACATGCCCAAAAAGGGGGCATGTTTGTCCAAAGAATTGGAAGGTCAGCCTGGCATGAATGCATGTCAGGCTGCCTGCCAATCCTACAGGCTGTCCAACTAAGGGCATACTATGCAGGCAGCACCCTGAGCTTGACATAAATGTGTCTAATGATGCGCTCACTCCATGCTTTCTAAGGACTGTCCCCTAGCACTCGCTGGTCCACTAGTCTTCTTACCTTCTAACTAGCAGGCAGAAGTTCCTGGTATATAGTCTGAGACAGAGAAAAGGTGTATGTAGTGAGTGTAAAATAAAGGGGACATGCCACAGTGTTAGAGAGACTAACGTCTGCATTACCTAAACTAGTTTTATTGTCAGCCAGTCCACACAAGTTTTGTTCCCATACATCCCTCATAAGCTTCCAAACTTAAAGGGACACTATAGTCACCAGAACAACTACAGTTTATTGTATTTGTTCTAGTAAGTAGAATCATTCCATTCAGGCTTTTTGCAGTAAACACTGTCTTTTCAGAAAAAATAACTCCAGCCGCTCCTTAGATGGCTGCTAGAGGTGCTTCCTGGGGCAGTACTGCCTAGTTTGCAGCACTGCCATTCAGTGTCTCCACCCTCTGCATGAAGACACTGAACTTTCCTCATAGAGATGCATTTATTCAATTTATCGTTATGAGGAGATGCTGATTGGCCAGGGCTATGTAGCCAATCCTATGGGGAAGTATAATTTGCTCAGACCACCACTTCTGATGATGTCTGCAGACAGTCAGTTCAGAGGCAGAGCCTGCAACTGCAGACTTGAATACAAGTAATATTTTACTATATTTAGGGAGGCAAGAAGGGGCCAGGGGGGTGGTTTTAAGCCACCTTTCTTGGAAAAAAATACCAGCCTTAATCATTTGTATAATGAATTAGTTATGCGTGACATCACATGATGTAAATCACAAGGAGTGACATCAGAGAAAATTCTGTAAAATCACCAACAAACTACTCACAGTTTGATTCTGCTGAATAGATGGATTGCTCCCAGTATCTCCCTGTCTCCCAGTGTCTCAGTCTCGCAAGTCACCCAGTGTCTCAGTGTCCCTATGTATCACAGTGTCAGTGTCCCCATGTCGCCCAGTCCCCTAGTCTCCCAGTGTCTCAGTGTCCCCATTTCTCCCAGTGTCCCAATGTCTCAGTGTGTCCTCATGTCACTATAATACTGGGGACACTGAGAGACTCGGGGACACTGAGTGACCCGGGGACACTGAGAGACATGGGGACACAGAGACAGGGGGACACAGACACTGGGAGACATGGGGACACTGAAACATTTGGGGACACTAAGACACTAGGGACACAGAGACATGGTAACACAGACACTGGGAGACTAGGGGACACTGTGAGACTAGGGGACACTGGCTGGGAGACAGACACTTAGGGACACTGGGAGACATGGGGACAGTTGTGGCCATAGACATGGGGACACTGGGACATATAGGGACACTGGGAGACATGGGGACACTAGGCACACTGAGACACTAGGAACACAGACACATGGGGACACTGAAACATTTGAGGATACTAAGACACTAGGGACACAGAGACATGGGAACACAGACACTGGGAGACTAGGGGACACTGGCTGGGAGACAGACACTTTGGGACAGTTATGGACATAGACATGAGGACACTGGGACATATAGGGACACATGGGGTCACTAGGTACACAGAGACATGGGACACAGACACTGGGAGACTTGGGGACACTGAGGCACTAGGGACACTGGGAGACATGGGGACATAGTGTCTCCATGTCCCAATGTCTCCCAATGTCCCTATGTCTCCCAGCATCCCCATGTGTCTCAGCATCCCCATGTGCCCCAGTGTCCCCTAGTGTCTCAGTGTCCCAATGTTTTCCAGTGTCCCCAAGTGTCTCAATGTTCCCAGGTCTCCCAGTGTCTGTGTCCCCATGTGTCCCCTAGTGTATCAGTGTCCCCATGTGTGCCTGCTGCCTTTCTCCCTATCCTTCACATACCTGAGCTGTAGAGCTGCTGTCTGGACTCTGTGCTGTGTTGCTGCTCCCCCACGGATCAGTGAGTAGTAGAGAGAGGCAGGGATATGCTGTAACTTCCTATCCCTGCCTCTCTCCACACACAGTGACCCCTACTGGCCGGTGCTGGTATTGCAGAGTAATCTATTTATTTTTTCATTAATTCTGACAAAAAATACCTGCATTTGTATTGCCGGTATTACTGCAATACCGGCACGGGCAGGTAGCCTCAAATACCGGCTGTGCCAGTAAAATACCAGTCAGGTGGCAAACCTAAGAGTAGTGTGTAAAAAAAATAATTTTTTTTTTTTTTTTTTTAAATGGGCCTATTCCGTGGGCCTGGGCCTGGAGCTGCAGCTCCATCAGCCCCTATGTTAATCCGGCCCTGACTACCAGTATATCAGAATAATATTTCAACCATATAAAGTGAACAGCAGTCAGCAGTGGCATTAAGAACAATCATCACTGTCATTAACAAATTAAGACTTTAAGGTTTGAGTACTCTTCTAGTTTTCTGTGAAACCCCAAGAACTCATCATTGTTAGAGTCAGAATTTATGAAGCTCAGTTACTCACAATCACTGACATCACTTTCTTCGCTATTCATATAAGATACCATCTTCGGCTCCATCCAAAGCATTGCTAATGCCAAATTTTTTGAATGACTGGACAACGATTTCCTCCTTCACTGAGTGCCATGATGTGTTCACCCATTCACAAACTTCAATGATAGTGGGCCTCTTCATTCGTTCAGTGGGTGTCAGATTATGATTACCAGCAGCCATCCATTTGTTCCACTCTTCTCGCATAAAGACCTTAAATGGTTTGTTGATGGAAATGTTGAGAGGTTGCAACTGGCTGGTAAGACCTCCAGGAATTACAGCTAGATGAGTCTTCACTTCTTTAAAGCACTTTTTTGTTGTTTCGCTAATATGTTGTCAGGGTACCTGTAGTCTCTACCTCTGAGAGGGGTAGAGACTTAGACGTTTCTCCTTCCAGAAGGTCAGTTTCTCCCGTTCCTCGCGGTTCCCTCGGTCGTTTACACGCCGGCCGCGAGGGAGCTACTTCCTTTTATGACGCGACGCTCAATAGCCGACGTCATGACGCTAATCCAGTCCGACCTGCCACTCAAGCCCGGAACACGAATCAGGACTCGTCGGAGGCGTGATTACTCTCTAGAGCCAGGGTATTTAATGGAGCTTTCCGCATTTGCTCATTGCCCTGTCGTGGTTCTAGCCAGTCTAGTCACACAGTGCTCTTGTATCCTGATTGTCTTTTGGTTCTGACCCGGCTTTGTTATTACTCTCCTGCTTCTCTGTTATCCTTTGACCTCGGCTTGTCTCTCGCTTACCTGTCTTCTCGTTCCCTCGACCTCGGCTTGTCTCTGACCATTCTATACGTAGTTCTTACGTTAAGTCCGGCCATTCTAAGGTCCGGTATACGTATCTCTCTACTCTTTGTACTCTGCGTGTTGGATCCCTGTCCCGATCCTGACATTACGACAGGGCCAATGGATCCTGCAGGTACAAACAGTCAGCTTGGTTCTTCTGATCCTAGGTTTGACGCCATGGAACACAGAATGGATCAGATGGCACTAGCGCTACAGGCGTTGTTATCTCGTCCTAATAATCCACCAGAGGAGATGCGTAATACTTCTATTTCTCCTGTGGATTCAGGTCTAGAGGTAGCTACTGTAGGGGCTTCTTCCCGAATTACCCCACCTGTACGTTATGCTGGATCTCCTGAGAGGTGTCGTGGTTTTTTAAACCAAATAAGTATCCACTTCGAATTACAACCCCGCTCCTATCCTACAGATAGAGCGAAAGTGGGATTTATTATCACCTTACTCGTTGAGAAAGCTCTGAGATGGGCTAATCCGTTGTGGGAGAATGAGAATCCATTAGTATACAATTATAATGCCTTTGTAGCTGCTTTTAAAAGAACTTTTGACCCTCCTGGCAGAAAGGTCAATGCAGCTAGATTACTGTTGCGCCTTAGTCAGGATAACCGAACACTTGTGGATTACGCACTAGAGTTCAGGTCTTTGGCGGCAGAGGTTAAGTGGAATGAACAGGCTTATATAGACGTGTTTCTAAACGGACTATCTGATGTAATACTTGACGAGGTAGCTACTAGAGAGCTTCCTGAGAATTTGGAGGATTCAATTTCGTTTATCTCTCGCATTGATGAACGTCTAAGAGAAAGGCAGAACACTCGAGATAGAACCTGTAGATCTTCTTTTAGACTAGCTCCATCTTTTCAAAGTCCTGAGGCCAAAACACCACTTTTTCCAGAACCTATGCAGATAGGCCATACTCGTCTCTCAGAGGAGGAGAGACAGTACAGGAGAAGGGAGGGATTGTGTATGTACTGTGGAGTCAGAGGTCACTTACGTTTGAATTGTCCCAGTCGCCCGGGAAACGCTCGCACCTAAGTTTCTCTAGAGGACAGGCCTTGGGTGTTTCTATTTTGTCCTCTACTCATAATTACAAAGATCACAGGCTTCTATTACCCGTTTCCTTAACTTGGGAGAAGGGAACTCTAGAGACTATGGCATTGATAGACTCTGGAGCTGATGAAAGCTTTATCGACCAAGTTTTTGTCACCAAACACACTATCCCATCCCAGTTAAGGGACACACCCTTGGCCGTTGAGGCCATAGATGGTAGACCTTTAGTTGAGCCTGTGATTTTTCGTGAAACCATACCTCTTAATTTAACTACTGGTATCCTACACGAGGAAGAGACATCTCTATTACTCATTTCATCTCCTTCTGTTCCCATAGTCCTGGGATACTCCTGGCTTAAGAGACATAATCCTATTATTGATTGGGAATTAGGGGAGATAGTCTCATGGGGCCAGAATTGTCAGGAGAAGTGTTTAAAGAGAGTGTCACCGCTTTGCACAGTTAACACACCTACTAATTCTACCGACTCTACAGAAGTACAAATACCGTCCTTGTACCTGGACTTAAGGGCGGTATTTGACAAAAGAAAGGCCGATACTTTACCTCCACATAGGTCCTTTGACTGTAAGATTAATTTACTTCCTGGTACTATGCCTCCAAGGGGTCATGTATACCCTTTGTCTACGAAAGAGAATTTAGTTCTAGAGGAGTATATTCGTGAGAACCTAGACAAGGGATTCATTAGGAGGTCCTCCTCCCCTGCTGGGGCTGGATTTTTTTTTGTTAAAAAGAAGGATGGTACTTTGAGACCTTGCATTGACTACCGAGCAGAGGCGGCTCTAGACTTTATGAGGCCTTAGGCGAAACGCAAACATGAGGCCCCACTAACAAAAAAGTGTCACATATACACATTGATGCGCTTTCTACCTGTGTATGTGCCTGAGAGTGTGTCTGACAGAGAGTATCCTTGTGTGTCTGAATGTATGTCTCTGTGAGCATGTTTGCGTTTTTGTCTGAGACTCTATGTGTATGGGGTAGCTGCTTGAAGTGTGTTGTGTGTGTATAGGGGGGTGATGGTGAGAGGGGGGTGATGGTGAGAGGGGAGGGTGATGGTGAGAGGTGATGGTGAGAGGGAGAGGGGGTGCGATGGTGAGAGTGAGCGGGGGTGCGATGGTGAGAGGGAGCGGGGGTGCGATGGTGAGAGGGAGCTGGGGTGCGATGGTGAGAGGGAGCGGGGGGTGATGGTAATGTGAAAGGGAGGGGGGTGATGGTAATGTGAGGGGGGGTAATGTGAGAGTGAGGGGGGTAATGTGAGAGTGAGAGGGGGTAATGTGAGAAGGAGGGGGTGATGGTGAGTGGGGTGAGGCTGAGGGTGGTGACGGAGGGTTATGCTGAGGGTGGGGGGCGTGATGCTGAGGGTGGGGGGTGATGCTGAGGGTGGTGGGGGGGTGATGCTGAGGGTGGTGGTGGGGGGGGGTGATGCTGAGGGTGGTGGTGGGGGGGTGATGCTGAGGGTGGTGGTGGGGGGGTGATGCTGAGGGTGGTGGTGGGGGCGTGATGCTGAGGGTGGTGGGGGGGTGATGCTGAGGGTGGTGGGGGGGTGATGCTGAGGGTGGTGGGGTGTGATGGTTGGTGATGGGGTGGTGAGGCTGTGGGGGTGAGGGTGAGGCTGGGGGTGGTGGGGGTGGGGGGTGAGGCTGAGGGTGGTGGGGGGTGAGGCTGAGGGTGGTGGTGGGGGGGTGATGCTGAGGGTGGTGGTGGGGGGTGATGCTGAGGGTGGTGGGGGTGATGCTGAGGGTGGTGAGGGGTGGTGAGGGTGGAGGGGGGTGGTGAGGCTGGGGGTGGTGAGGGTGGAGGGGGGTGGTGAGGCTGGGGGTGGTGGGGGGTGAGGCTGAGGGTGGTGGGGGTGAGGCTGAGGGTGGTGGGGGGTGAGGCTGAGGTGGTGAGGCTGAGTGGGTGAGGCTGAGGGGGTGATGCTGAGGGTGGTGGGGGGGTGAAGCTGAGGGTGGTGGGGGTGGTGATGCTGAGGGTGGTGGGGGTGAGGCTGAGGGTGGTGGTGGGGGTGATGCTGAGGGTGGTGGGGGGGTGATGCTGAGGGTGGTGGGGGGGTGATGCTGAGGGTGGTGGGGGTGATGCTGAGGGTGGTGGGGGGTGGTGAGGGTGGAGGGGGGTGGTGAGGCTGGGGGTGGTGGGGGTGAGGCTGACGGTGGTGATGGTGAGGGGGGGTGAGGCTGAGGGTGGTGGGGGGTGATGGTGAGGGTGGGGGGGTGAGGGTGGGGTGATGGTGAGTGAGGCTGAGGGTGATGAGGCTGTGGGGGGAACGGCTGGGGGTGGTGATGGTGGTGGGGGTGATGGGGAGGGAGAGCCTACCTTTCCCTGGTGGTCCAGTGGGCTCCCTGGTGGTCCGGTGGCCATTACTTCCGGTCTGCAGCTCCGCAGAGCTGCAGACCGTGTAATCTCGCGAGATTTCAGAGCGTTGCCGTGGTAACCCGCGGCAACGCTCTGATTGGCCAATTCTCGCGAGTCACATGGTCTGCAGCTCTGCACACTGCGGAGCTGCAGACCAGTGTCTGCGGTGGCTGGCCGGCAGCCAGGAGGGGCCTCGCACCCGGCGGCATACCGGGCAAGCCGCCGGGCCCCCTCCTGGTGTCAGGTCCTCGGTCAGTGACCGAGGACCTGACACACTCTGCCAACAGGCGGTTTAGGCGGCCGCGAGGCCCCAGCCAGCGCGAGGCCTTAGGCGGCCGCCTAAACTGCCTAATTAGAGAGCCGCCTCTGCTACCGAGGTTTGAATAAAATTACCATCAGAAACGCCTATCCGATTCCCTTGATCACTGAGCTCTTTGATCGATTAAAGGGTTCCAAGATCTTCACTAAGTTAGATCTCAGAGGGGCATATAACTTGGTCAGAATCCAGCAGGGACACGAGTGGATGACTGCGTTCAATACTCGTTATGGGCACTATGAGTATACAGTAATGCCCTTTGGTCTCTGTAATGCACCGGCAGTATTTCAGGACCTAATTAATGAAGTTCTCAGGGAATTTCAACATGACTGTGTTATTGTATACCTCGATGATATACTTATACATTCTAGAGAAATTGAGACTCACCACGGACAGGTCAGAAGGGTTTTGCACAAACTCCTTCAACACGGCTTGTACTGTAAATTGGAGAAATGTAGCTTTGACCAATCCCAGACAAACTTTCTTGGTTACGTAATTTCTGGGGAGGGGTTTAAGATGGATCCGGAGAAACTCCAGTCCATTTTAGATTGGCCTTTACCTAAGGGTCTCAAGGCCATTCAGAGGTTTATTGGTTTCTCCAATTACTATAGACGTTTCATTAAGGGATACTCTTCAATTATTGCTCCTATCACCAATATGACCAGACAGGGGGCTGACACTAAGAATTGGTCTACTGAAGCACTCCTTGCTTTCAAGACTCTCAAAGAACTGTTTGCTTCCGCACCAATTTTAGTTCACCCTGATACTACTCTGCCCTTCCTACTCGAAGTTGACGCTTCTGAGACGGGGATAGGTGCTATCCTGTCCCAAAGGTTAGGTGTGGATAAACCATTACATCATGTGGGTATTTTTCCAAAAAATTGTCCGGTACTGAGAGCAGATATGACATTGGTGACAGGGAACTTCTAGCGGTTATCATGGCCTTAAAGGAGTCGAGACATTTATTGGAAGGGACCTTGCATCCTGTTACCATCTTAACAGATCATAAGAACTTGTCCTATATTGGGGAGGCTAAGTGATTATCCTCAAGGCAGGCTCGTTGGTCTATATTTCTCACTCACTTCAATTACATACTCACATATAGACCTGGTTCTAAGAATTCTAAAGCCGATGCCTTGTCTCGTCAATATGAACCTTCTGCTGTATCGGAGCCGGTTTTGTCTTCTATAGTACCCAAGTGTAATATTATCGCTAACACAACTCTCAAAATCCATTCTCCGCTGCTTGCCAAGATCATGAAGTTGCAGCATCTGGCACCTAGACAGACTCCTGCGTCAAGACACTTCGTTCCTCCTGAACTCCAACTGGAGCTCTTACGGTGTCTTCACGAGAGTAAGGTAGCTGGTCATCCGGGCATTCGCAAAACATATTCCTTGATCTCTAAGGATTTCTGGTGGCCTTCTTTACGGAGGGATGTTAAGGATTTCATCGGAGCTTGTGAGGTCTGTACTAAGACCAAACTACCTCATTCGCTTCCATATGGTCTTTTACATTCCTTGGAGATTCCAGACAAACCTTGGACCTGTTTGGCTATGGACTTTATTGTAGATTTGCCTGCTTCTAAAAGACAGACTGTTATCCTCACGGTGGTTGATAGGTTTACCAAGATGGCACATTTCGTACCTTTACCTAAACTTCCGACTTCTCCTGAATTGGCGGAAATATTTGCAAGAGAAATTTTTCGCTTACATGGGATCCCTTCTGAAATTACTTCTGATAGAGGCTCCCAATTTGTTTCACGTTTCTGGAGATCATTCTGTTCTCAACTAGGCATCAAATTGAATTTTTCTTCTGCCTATCATCCTCAGTCTAACGGAGCTGCTGAACGTACCAATCAAAAGATTGAGCAATATCTGCGTTGTTTTGTTTCTGAACACCAGGACGATTGGGTTGGTCTGATTCCTTGGGCAGAGTTCGCACATAATAATCTCGTTTGCGATTCGACTCACTCTAGCCCTTTTTTCATGAATTATGGCTTTCATCCTTCCATTCTTCCTTCGGTCCCCTCTTCCCAGGGGTTACCGTCGGTTGATGTTCATGTTACCAATCTGAGGAAATTGTGGGATCAGACTAGACAAATTCTCCTACATAATTCCTTACTGTATAAAAAACACGCTGATAAACGCAGAAGGGCGGCTCCAAGTTTTGTGCCTGGGGATAGGGTATGGTTGAGCACTAGAAACATTTGTTTGAAGGTACCTTCTATGAAATTTGCTCCTCGCTACATTGGGCCCTACAGGATTCTGACTCGAATTAATCCAGTTGTGTATCGCTTAGCGCTTCCTCCTGCTTTGCGTATCCCTAATTCTTTTCATGTTTCATTGCTGAAACCGTTAATCTGTAACAGATTCTCCTCCAAGGTCTCACCTCCTCACTCTGTTCAGGTTGAGGGCCAGGAGGAGTACGAGATCAACTCCATCGTCGACTCTCGTATCTCCCGCGGGAGGGTTCAATACCTGGTGGACTGGAAAGGATATGGTCCTGAGGAGAGGACTTGGGTACCTCAGGAGGATGTCCATGCTCCTCGTCTTCGCAGGGCTTTTCACTCCCGCTTTCCGTCTCGTCCCGGTTCCTTCTGCCCGGTGGGCGTTTCTGAGAGGGGGGGTACTGTCAGGGTACCTGTAGTCTCTACCTCTGAGAGGGGTAGAGACTTAGACGTTTCTCCTTCCAGAAGGTCCGTTTCTCCCGTTCCTCGCGGTTCCCTCGGTCGTTTACACGCCGGCCGCGAGGGAGCTACTTCCTTTTATGACGCGACGCTCAATAGCCGATGTCATGACGCTAATCCAGTCCGACCTGCCACTCAAGCCCGGAACACGAATCAGGACTCGTCGGAGGCGTGATTACTCTCTAGAGCCAGGGTATTTAATGGAGCTTTCCGCATTTGCTCATTGCCCTGTCGTGGTTCTAGCCAGTCTAGTCACACAGTGCTCTTGTATCCTGATTGTCTTTTGGTTCTGACCCGGCTTTGTTATTACTCTCCTGCTTCTCTGTTATCCTTTGACCTCGGCTTGTCTCTCGCTTACCTGTCTTCTCGTTCCCTCGACCTCGGCTTGTCTCTGACCATTCTATACGTAGTTCTTACGTTAAGTCCGGCCATTCTAAGGTCCGGTATACGTATCTCTCTACTCTTTGTACTCTGCGTGTTGGATCCCTGTCCCGATCCTGACATATGTGCTCTAAACTGGTCAAGTACTAATAAGGCAGGTTTTTTCAGAAGCCCTGCAGGATGTTTGGACCACACTTTTTCAATCCATACTCTCATTCCATTTTTGTCCATCCATCTTTTCTCATGAACGTGTACAACAACTTCTCTTGGAATCACTTCTTTTGCAAATGTTTCCTTTTGAAAATTAACATGGGTGGCAATTTGGTGCCGTCTGCACAGCAAGACAACACAACCGTGTAATGGGTTTTCTCATGTCCGAAGGTTTTCACGGTGATAGTTTTGGCACCTTTCAGATCAACAGTCCTAGATGGCACATCAAAGGTTAGCGGGACTTCCTCCATATTTCTAATCTGGCCAATTTCAAACCCATTTTTCTTCAAAGCATCAATTACAAATGTATGAAAAGACAGAATCTTAGATTCATATTCTTTTGGCATTTTTTGTGCAATTCTAGTTGTGGTGCGCATAGCAAGGCCACATCGCCTCATAAATCTGAAGCACCACGATAATGATCCAGTAAAATCATGAATGCCTTTATCTACAGCAATGCATTTGGCCTCATATATTATCATTTTTGTAGAGAATGAGAAGCCATTATTCCGGTGATTTGTGTTCCATTATTTCATGGCTATGTCTAACTGTGGCCACTTTGCAGCATTTGCACGAAGAGTGGGCTTACTTTTATCCACTTTTTGCAGCTGATCCTCCTGTTTTCTCCACTCTCTTACCATTTTTTCAGTTGGAGGTGGCCCAAAATGTCTCTCTGCTGCTCTGTTTCCATGCTCCTTAGCATATTTTACTATCTCTAGTTTAAAAAGAATCTTATATGCTAGTCTTTTCTGCTTTATCATCCTTGTATGTAGAATGGGGGAGGTTTTCTGCAAGAAAATACAGTGATGAAGGAACTGTCAGTAATGTATCTCCAATGTTTACCACTGAGCGCTGACCATACCTTTAAATAATGGCATCATAGTAAACATAGCTGACATATCATCTGTAGCTAAAGTTCAATAATTTGTATATCTCTGACACAGACAGATGTCTATCTACCATTTATTGAGGACTCCACTTCTGTCTCAAAATACCGGTACCTTTTTTTTGTGTGCACAGTGTAAAAGTCTAAAAGGAAGTACAGTATTACGGTATATGCAAGTCGTTATATCTTATGAACAACATAAAGCAATCATTGAAGTCATTATGTTTGATTAATATCAGAGTTCTATACCAGTTTTATCAAGTAAGTACAAATAAAAATATGTCATCACTTGAGATGCTGAATATCATAAACCCCCCCAAAAAAGTTCCTATTACCAGCTAAAGCATGACAATAAATTGTAATGTCAGAAGTCATGTCACAGTTAAAATAAAGTAAAAATAATCACACTGACAAATCTCATCTGAAGCTGAAGACTTCTAAACACATAAAACTCAATTGCTTCCACAATTACTATGGATAGCATTTTTTTTTTTTAAATTCTTTATTTTCGTGTGCAATGGGTTCACAACAGGCCTGCAGAGCCACAACAGCTAATGCAGGTAATGTATCCATAACATTGGATAGGACTGCACAGGTTAAACAACTGACACGTAGTTGGTCTGAACATGTTAGCTGAGAGACTTATCATATTGTGATAAAAACATAGCATGTCTGGCATGGCAAAGAGTGTCCACTTAACTCAGGGGGGACACAGCGCGTGGGCCAGTGTACAGTGAGGAAAGGATGCACAGCCGACTCTACTAATCGGCAGGCTCAGCTATGTACATCAAGAGATAGCATTTTTTACCTTAAAGGAGTACCGGTAAGGTAAAGGAAGGCACTGCTGTCCCGACGTGACCAGTTACTAGGCATTTAGCACGCCACCGGACAGACCCGATACAGGAACCCCAGCCTTCTCTCCTCTGTGCCACATAATGCACGCTTTTCGCCCCTGCATTCAAGCGATTCTGGAACCACACATTCGCTCCATAAGACGCACAGACATTTCCCCTTAGTTTTGAGGAGGAAAAAAGTTTGTCTTATGGAGCGAAAAATACGGTAAATTTTGCTTTTTGTTTTTAAACCTTTTAGTAAATAACCTCCATACTGTTTCCATACACCTGACTTGCCACATTTATTTTGGTAAGCATGGATATTAAAGGCATCAAAACAACTTTAGCTTAACCCCTTAACACCGCAGCCAAATGTACAAGTTGTGAACGAAACAAAATGTAAACAAAACCTGGCATTTGCGCTATATGTCTGTCCAACCGTAATTCACCTCTTTCATATTAAATGCACCCCCCCTTATTATATATCATTTTATTCAGGGGAAACAGGGCTTTCATTTAATATCAAATATTTAGCTATGAAACATAATTTAATATGAAAAAATTGGAGAAAATAAGATTTTGTTTTATTTTTTTAGTTCTACATGACATTTTAACTGTCAATGTCATAATACTGTTTGCTTTTACTGCAATAAAATACACATATTTGTATTCAGCAAAGTCTCACGTGTAAAACAGTACCCCCTATGTACAGGTTTTATGGTGTTTTGGGAAGTTACAGTTACAGGCGTGTTAAATTTGAAATTGAAATTCGCCAGATTGGTTACCTTGCCTTTGAGACTGTATAGTAGCCCAGGAAATAAATTTACACCCATAATGGCATACCATTTGCAATAGTAGACGACCCAAGGTATTGCAAATAAGGGATGTCCAGTCTTTTTTAGTAGCCATTTGGTCACAAACACTGGCCAAAGTTAGCGTTAGTATTTGTTTGTGTGTGAAAAATGCAAAAAACGCCAATTTTGGCCAGTGTTTGTGACTAAGTGGCTACTTAGTCAGTGAAGTCTCCCGAGTAAAACAGTACCCCCCATGTACAGGTTTTATGGTGTCTTGGAAAGTTATAGGGTTAAATATAGTGCTAGCAAATTAAATTCCCTATACTTTCGGCATGGGTTGTCAGGCAGGTCCCGCTAATTGTAATTAATTAGGATACCTAATTATGTAAAATTATTACATAAATATATGTGTAGAATGAATATATATGTATATATATATACATATGTGTATATATACGTATATATATATATAATTTTTTTTAAATATTTTTATTTATATATAGGTATATATATAGTGATATATACGTATATATTTATGTATATATAGATATATATATTATTTCGTTCTACGTGTATTTTGATATAAATATATATATATATATTAATATCACAATACAGTTAGAACGAAATAAAAGACATCTATATATTTTTTAATATTTTATTTTTAATTATTTTTTTATTTTATTTTTTTACGTATTTACATATTTATATTTTTTATATTATTTATAAATATATATATAACAATAATTATATATATATTTAATCAGTATCAGTCTACGTGTAATTTGCTATTAATATATATATATATAATTATATATATATATTAATATTAAAATACACCTAAACGGTGTATGTGTGTGTGTGTATATGTGTATATATATACTTAGATCATATATATATAATATATATATATATATATATATATATATATATGATCTAAGTATATATATATATTTTTTTACACTTATTTTACAATTATTTGATTTTATTTTCAGCCAGCAGTGGGACTAACTGTCATTACAGTTAGTCCCCCTGCTGGCATTGCTGCAGGCAGCTATCCCGGCCATGTGATTGTGAGGTCCTCGCAAGGACCTCACTCTCACATGACCGGGATGGACCAGAGGAGGAAGATCTGCCGCGGGGGGGCTCCCTGGGAGTCCCCCCAACCGCGATCGCCGGCGTGGGACCTCCGGCGACCGGGTAAGTTACTAAAAACCGGAGGGCGTACTATTACGTCCTGCGGCGTTTAGAGCCGCTTTTAAAAGGACGTAATAGTACGCCCTCCGGTCTTAAGGGGTTAATGAAGCAGTTTTATGTATAGATCATGCCCCTGCAGTTACACTGCCCAATTCTCTGCCATTTAAAAATTCAATCACTTGTTTTTTTTGTTTATGCAGCCCTGTCCACTACTCCCCTGGCTGTGAAGCACACAACCTGCATGAATTTATTCCCTATTTTCATCAGATGTTACCTTGCTTTAGAAGTTTTTATCTCCTGCTTTGTATACTGAATTTTAAACACATACACAGAAGGATCCCACAGGGTCTATGAAGTTATTAACACAGCAGGAGATAAGACATTTTAAATTAAAGAGAATGTGCAATAAAGGAAGTTTAAACATTAGATTTCTCTTTACACACAGTGTTTAGGAAGGGCTTTATAAACACAGTAATTTAACTCCTAAATGGCAGACAACTGAGAATTGAAATGATCTATGCACCAAAACTGCTTCATTAAGCTAAAGTTGTTTTGGTGCCTTTAGTATCCCTTTAACCCCTTAAGGACACATGACATGTGTGACATGTCATGATTCCCTTTTATTCCAGAAGTTTGGTCCTTAAGGGGTTAAGTCTTCTAAACTGATAGATAAGTATACTAGAAGACAGTTATTTCTATGTTATAGTGCTATAATATGTTAACTTTAAGTGGTTAGTCACAGCACATGTTAAATATTTCTTACCACATTTTTAAATCTTGAAGATAATAGGGTTCTTTTTGGAGATCATGAAAAGGAATGAAGAGTAGAATGAAAGTTATACTAAACATTATTTAACATCTGATAGGCACACACAACTCAATTTAATTAGTTTGAATCAAAATCAGAAATGATTCCAAACTTTGAGGAAAAATATTTTTCAAGTAATTTATCTACAAAAGTCACTATTAAAATCTATCGGAATATTTGTAGATATATAATTTGAAGTGTTTTTTTTTTCTAACAAATTAAAATAACTTCTGATTCTGATTCAAACACATTAAATCAATGCCATAGCCTACTTCATTTGACAGGTACTAATTAATTTATTCTCCATTTTCAAACATTCCTCATTGGAAAGCAACATATCAATCCAGATTTAAAATATATAGGTATTGGGTTTCTACCGCACACAGTTGACAGAGATAGGCAGCTCAAATATCCAAATCAGAGTATTTTCGTTCCGGTCAGATAAAAGATACAAATGCTTGTTTTATAACTCTCTAGAGCCCTCATTTTGGGATCTTTTTATTCTCCCCTAGTATCTACCCTCCAGTGCTCTCTCCAACACCATTTGGTATTTTTCTAAATGTTAAAATTTCCAACGGCCGATCACTTGATCGGGTTGGCAGTCATTTTGGTTTTACTAATTTTAATAACTACCTATTTATTTGAGTTTTTAAAAAGCTTGTTTTTATTATTTAAATATATAAATGAGTTCATTATCCAGAAATTGTCATGTATTCAAGTATTGTTGTTTTAAAGTGTATTATGCTTAATTATTTAGTTGATCACGTGACTATCACATCATGTAACTGTTATATTTGAATTTGTGCTATATATACTGTTATGTTTGTTACACTTTAAAAGAGCCTATTTAAAGGTGAAATGCTTTAATGTTTTTATACTCGTACTACGTTTACGATCTTATTTATTTTTACATATAAGGCTGTTAATGGAAGTAGTTTTTTTATAATATAACTTACACTGACCCTTTCGTTAGAGCATGGATACTCATTCCTTACCAGTGATTTATAAAGAGGCAAAATGATATTCTCGTCCCGAGAATGAATGCCCTTTTTAATGCATGACAATACCTTACTGGCCTTGGCCACTGCTGATTGACATTGCACATTGCTGCATAGTTTGTTGTCTATAACAATTCCCAAGTCCTTTTCGTGTGTTGTTATCCGTAATTCGCTTCCATTAAGGGTATACGTTGCTTGTTTATTCTTTACGCCGAAGTGCATAACTTTGCATTTTTCAACATTAAATTTCATCTGCCATTTGAGTGCCCAGTCCTCCAGTCTATCTAAATCCCTCTGCAGCAAAGTAATATCTTGCTCACATTGTATTATTTTACAAAGTTTTGCGTCATCTGCAAACACTGAAACATGACTTTCAATGCTGTCTTCAAGATCATTTTTAAACATGTTAAATAGAAGGGGTCCCAGAACAGACCCCTGAGGGACACCACTTGCCACCGCTGTCCAGCTTGAAAATGTATCATTAACGACAACTCTTTGTACTCTGTTTTTAAGCCAATGTTCTACCCAAGAACAAGCATTTTCATCTAGACCTATTTCCTTGAGTTTGGACACTAATATCATGTCAGGCTGCATTCTAAAACCTGGTTAAAGGCCTCAGACACTTTACTAAAAGAAGAAACCAGATATTCCCAGGCGGGGATCACACAGCCCATGCACATCAAGTTCTATACTCTCTAAGTGCATCTTCTCTTTTTCTTATACTCACCTGTACTGTATATTTTGTAGACATGTGCAATTTGTTTCGGTCCGAATTAGAATTCGGCCGAATTTCGAGTAATTCGGACATTCGGGTGCTTCCAAATGTCCGAATAGCTGAATTGCCGAAGTGGCGAATTGCCGAAGTCCTGAAGTGCCGAAATTACCAAATTTCCGAAGTGTAGTAGTGCCGAAGTGCCGAAGTTGCCGAAGTTCTGAGGTGTCAAAGTGCAGAAGTTCCGATGTTCCGAAGTTCCGAAGCACAGTATTGCCTAAGTACTAATAAACTTACCCAGTGAAAGAAGAAGAATGTTACACTGTAAACAATTTCAAATAAAAAGTATACAAACATAGCCAGGATTCAGCTGTAAGAATTTGCAACACTTACAACAATCAAGTAACATACATTCATATAAAATGTAAGTTACTTGGCCAGTCAGTGTAATGACAGGAATGAATAAGTAGATAACTCCCTAATTCCCACGGTATTAGGGAGCTATCTACTAAAAGGCTGAAAGACCTAAATTGGTCTTTCAGCAAAATTTACTAATACTAAGGAAAGATTACTTAGTATTAGTAAATTATGCTACTACTCGCTATACGGCGAGTAGGGGCATGTCTATTAAACAGTGAGCAGACTGTGGCTGCTCACTGTAAAAAAAAAGGACCCCCTCCTGAGCCCCCACCCGCGAAGTGCGAGTGGGGGCTTTTAAACGAAAGGGGGACCTATTGCCCCCCCCGCCCCCACCCCTGAGCGGCGGGAGGGGGCCCTAAAGTAAAAAAAGGGGGGACGACCTATTGTCCTCCCCCCTGGCCCCCACCCCTGAGCGGTGTGTGGGGGCACTAATCAAGAATAAGGCGGGGACCTAATGTCCTCCCCCCTGGCCCCCACCACTGAGCGGCCAGGGGTGGGGGCCAGGGGGGAGGACATTAGGCCCCCCTTATTCTTGTTTAGGGCCCCCACCCACCACTCAGCGGGGGGGGCCAGAGGGAGGACAATAGGTCCCCCCAATTTGTATTTAGGGCCCCCACCCACCGCTCAGGGGTGGGGGCCAGGGGGAGAACAATAGGTCCCCCCCTTATTCTTGTTTAGGGCCCCCACCCGCTGCTCAGGGGTGGGGGCCAGGGGGAGGACATTAGGTCCCCCCAATTTTTATTTAGGGCCCCCAACGCCACTCAGGGGTGGGGTCCGGTGGGGTCCTCCCCTCTTTTTTTACTTTATGCCCCCCACTCAGCCTGTGGCTGCTCACTGTTTACTAAACATGCCCCTACTCGCGGTATAGCGAGTAGGGGCATAATTTACTAGTTATAAGTAATCTTTACTTAGTATTAGTAAATTTGTCTGAAAGACCAATTTAGGTCTTTCAGCCTTTTGGTAGATAGCTTCCTAATACCGTGGGAATTAGGGAGTTATCTACCAAGCGGCTGCAACAAAAGTCCCGAAATGCCGTAGTTCCGAAGTTACCGAAGTTCCTACGTTGCCGTAGTTCCTAAGTACCGAAGTTCCGAAATGACGAAGTTCCGAAGTGGCGAAGTTCCGAAGTGACGAAGTTCCGAAGTGGCGAAGTTCCGAAGTGCCGAAGTGTTCAAGTGCCGAAGTTCTGAAGTTGCCAAAGTTCCGAAGTTGCCAAAGTGGCAAATTGCCGAAGTCCCGAATGGATGAAGTCCCGAATTTCGGAATGCCGAACCGAAACTAATATTTTCCCCATGCACATGCCTAATATTTTGTTGTACTTTTTTTTTTTTTACATACATATCCACCTACTTTTTTTTTTTCATTTCTAAATGTTATTGTTTTTTTCCTTTTTTTTAACATACGATATAAATAGACATACATAAAAGAGTTTGGAAAACAGGATTTGATAAAAGGTGAATAGTAGTATATAGAGAGTTGCATATTTGATTATTTGTTAATTATTTTTCTAGAGATCAGATTATTATATTTACATACTATATACATATTATATATACATATCGTATATGCATCTTTTCTTTTATCTTTTCCCTTCCTCTTATCTCACTTCTAGTTAGACATAAACACCTACACAAAAAACAAAAAAGAAACACAAACCATAAACCATGCCGAGAGGTTCTCGTTTTATCTTTACCTATGATCCCATTGTTTTATTCATAAACTATGATTATTATGTACATTTATGATAACCCTACTTGTCACTCATCAATACCATGTTAACATGACTTTGACTATAAATTTTAAAAAAGAGATTATATTTTAGAGAGGTAAGTGAGTCTCTGTTTTACCTTGTAGTTATACAGTCCTATTTGATAAGCCAGTCAGGCATCTATTCTTATAGAGATTGGCCAGTATGACGACGTACATAACGGAGAGAGAGAGAAGAGAAAAGAAGAAGAAAAAAAAAGAAAAGGAGGAAAGAAGATCCCTGTTTCATAGGATTTACTTAACATCACTATTCTCCATTTTTATAATCCATTTCTCCCAATATTCTATTCTTGGGTTAAGATAATTATCTTGTCTTAATATTCCTATCTCCATTTTACAATGGTTCAAGACTTGGTATTTTATCATTTCCCAAGGAGGAGTATCTGGGGTCTTCCAATATCTCGCCAGAGTTGCTTTGGTCTCTGTAAGGAGGTGTATAACAGGATCTTTTTTACTCGTTGGCATTATAGGCCATCCAAGGTGTAATACCATTGATCTGCAGGAGAAATCTTTATCTACCTTTATCTCTTCTTTACAAAATGTTTCTACTTTTTTCCATAATTGACTTATTATTGGACAGGACCACCAAATGTGGACATAATCTGCCCTGAGGGAACCACATCTCCAGCAATTATGCTGCGTATCAGGGTACATTTTTGTTAATTTATTAGGAACGTAATGCCATCTATTAATAATCTTATAGTGGCTCTCAGTTAGATTTAAACAATGTATAGCCTTAATTACAGCATTGTTTGCACTTATCCACTCTTTTCTCATAATGCTGATTTGTAGGCCTTTTCCACACAATTTTACTGCTGGGAACGTCGGGATTATTTTATACCAGTTATATAATTTAGTACATTTTGAAACTAAGTTTTTTATTGCTCTTATTATTTATTATGTTCATAAAAAGCTGTAATCCCTCTGATATGTCCTGAGCCTTATGTTTATCTAGGAAGTGCTTTATCCTCAAATATGTAAAGTTATCTCTGTAGAGATAGAATATTTGTCTTATTTCCTCAAAAGGCATAATCTGGTTTTGTTGCATTATCTAGTCTATTCTGTTGATGCCATTTGCTATCCAAGTATTAAGGTTCAGGTCTTCAATTTTAGCTGTCAGAATACTCACTGACAGGTCCTCTAAGATTTTATCTAATATCTTAAGTATCTTTTTCCAGTTTTTCCATTGTAGTAATGTAGTGTAGATTATTTATAATTAGACTCTTAATTTCTTTATCTCTCTTATGTATTCTCCAGAATAGAACTAATAGATCCGGTATATTTAATCTCGTAGCCTCTATTTTTGCCCAAGATTCCTCCATATAGCTCTCTTTAATTGTTATTATTATATGTGCCAACGAGCATGTCTCATATATCTCTGTGCTATCTGGTATACCCATCCCTCCATCTTTTTGTTTCAAGTTTAATATTTTTTTATCAATCCTGTTTTTTTTTTCAACCATATGAATTTTTCTAGAGCTGATTGAATCATCACGAGCCATGGTTTTGGCATCCTTAGAGGTAGCATTCGGAATATATAACTCCATCTAGGCATTAAATATGATCTTACAACATATATCCTGCCCATCCATAATATCTCTGCAGTTTTCAAGTCTTTTAATTGTTTATGTATTTGTTTCATTAAGGGCAAACTATTAGTCTCCATAATCTTATTTGGATTGCTTGAAATCTTTATACCCAAATATTGTATGTATTTTTTTGCCCATTCAAATTTATATTTTTCCCTAATCCTCTCTTTCTCTTCCTTACCTAAATGTTTAGCTTGAAGTATTGTTTTATCTACATTTAATTCAGGATCTGCGATGGTAACTAGGACATCATCTGCATATAGTAGTGTCTTATATTCTTCTTGTCCTATTCCGATTCCTTTAATCTTTAAATTGTCTCTAATTTCACAGGCCAGGGGTTCAATGTATAACAGGTAAAGTAGAGGGGAGAGGGGACATCCCTGTCTTGTACCGTTACCTATTTTAAACCAATCTGATGTTATACCCCTTCCTATGGATCTAGCCATTGGGCAGGCATATAAAGTCATAGTAGCATCCATTATCCAACCCTCGAAGCCAAAAGCCTTCATAGATGCTCTCAGGAAGTCCCACCTGACCCTGTCAAAGGCCTTCTCTGCGTCCAAAGACAGGGTCAGGAATGGGTCTCCTGAGTCATGAACGCTATCTATAATATTAACTATCGTTCTCACACTATTATTAGAATATCTGCCCTTAATAAAGCCAGCCTGATCTCTATGAATCAGGTATGGTAAGACATTTTGCATCCTATTTACTAAAATATTTGCATACATTTTTATGTCGGAATTTAACAAAGAAATAGGATGATAATTCTTTACATTTTCTGTTGATTTATCTGGGTTATGTATGGGGATAATATTTGCATATAGCATTTCACTAGGAATAGACTTTTCCTCTACTATGTTTTTAAAAAGATCTTTAAGATGATCAAATCCTCCTTAAATTGTTGATAGAATAAGTTGGGGTAGCCATCTGGGCCAGGAGTTTTATTTTTTTATTGCCTTCCTAATCTCTGTATCCGAGATAGAGTTATTAATAACATTCAATTGTTCTATCAAGAGTTTTTCCATCTTTTTGTTTTTAATTATATTTCTGGATTATTTGGTCGGTTAGGCAAATTATATAAGTTTTGATAAAAGGAATTAAATGCTTTACCAATTTTTTCTGGGGTTAATTGTGGCCCATCTTCAGTGATACTTTTCTGTATCACCAAGTTCATTTTTTTACCCTTAATTTTATTTGTTAGTAATTTATTTGCCCGATTACCTCTATACTACCATTTTATTTTTAAGTATTCTATTTTTTGGGAAGTTTGTTGTAAGAGTATTTCATTAATTTTATCCTTTATTTTTGCTATTTTCTCACTTGTCTGTATGGATAGGTTATTTTTTATTAGATTTTGTTAAATCATAAAGAGAGATGTATAAATCCGTCAAGGAAGATGTTCTATTTTTATCTCTGATTGAGCCCATTTTAATAAAATGGCCCCTTAGTACTGCCTTATATGTGCACCAGACTACTGCGTCTGATGTGCCTTTATTTTTATTCTCTTCAAAAAAACATTTTGTTATTTCTTTTATATTTTCTATATCTTGCGATTTCTTTACTAGGACCGGATTATGGTCTGACCATGTAACTTCCTGAATTAGAACCTTCTTTATTTTATATGATAGGTCTACTGAACCCAAAAAACGATCTAATCTAGAATATGTATAATGCACTTTAGAAAAACAAGTAAAATCCTTTTCTTGGGGACAGTAGATCCTCCATAGATCTAATAATCCATATATATATATACTAAAAAGTTGTAAAAGTTGTTTTGACATTTTTTTTTACTTTGTTTTATCTTGCATAGCCCCTGCCAGTGAGTTTCTGCCCAACATTCCATCCATAATACAATTGAAGTCTCCCCCTATAATAACCTTTCCTTTTTTGATATTGTCTAATTTATTTAACACTTTCTGTAAAAAGCAAACAGTATTAACATTGGGTGCATAAATGTTAGCAATGGTAAATTCTTCCTTTTGTATTTTACATATCAATAAAATATATCTTCCATGTGTGTCTACATCTTGATATGTAATTTGAATGTCTAAATCATTAGTCACTAAAAGGGTAACCCCTTATTTCTTTTTATGCTTTAATGATGAACATCATTTGATATTAAATCTATCTGGGATGAAGCGTTTTGTCTCTTTCTCTAGCCAATGGGTCTCTTGTAAAAGTACGATTTTCACTCTCTCGTTTGATGTAGTCAAATACCATGGCTCTACCATGGCTCTTATTATTTGGGTTATTCAGTCCCTGTACGTTAAGCGTCATCAATTTAACCATTAAATGTCATCATATGCATAGTAATTTTCCCTCTCGGCACACTTAAAATACAAAAAAACACAACAACTAATAATGACATAGACTATACACCAATTAAAAACACATACTTTCATGTAATTACCGGTATTACATGATACACACCGTCTCCTCACCCCTTTGGTGGGGATCAAACTCCACATCCTATAACCCTGGATATGGATACCAAACTCCAAGCTAATGTGGAGTCAAATGGGGCCTGAAGCCCGTCTCAAAGCCTGCGAGCTACAAGATTAAGTTTAAACTAGAAATATTCTAATGAAATGAGGGGACAGGAGAGGGAAGGAGAAAAAAATAAATAAAGAAAATTACATAGATTTATCAATATTCTATCTCAGAGCACATATAGATTTCTTAGATTCTAAACACTGCCAAAATGTAACATTAATTTCTACTGTGGCGGAACCCACCTCGCCACTGGACATTGGAGGGGCCTGGCTGCCTGCCTCTTACCTGCTGACTATGGCCCCTGGAAAATTGGTACACTTAAAGATTTATATTTGGGCATATTGTACTGTATATTGCTGCTACTGGCCCTTTTAACAGCATCTATGGACACATTGGGACTTTTGGGACTACTGTCCCTTTAAGACTGTGAAGCATGTTCTAGTGTGCTGCCTGTAATATTGTATATGTATTCATGTGTTAAGTTTAGCCTGGGTGATATGTATGCAGCATTCATCTGATTGTTCGGTAGAATCACTCCATTCATTATATTGAGTGAAACTACCGAACAACCAGACCACCCAGGAATAAGTGTGCCTCCAATTACAGTTTGCAACAATGTTGCAAACGGGTAATTGGCAATCAGTGTAATGTAGTCTTTGTCCTCTGGGTGGCCGCCATTCGGGAAACAAACACGTGGCGGCGGCCATCTTAAACTACCGAACAGCGGTGTTTTGCCGTCGAGTGTCTGGAACTAAAATCGGACACTTGACTAGGCAAACACCGCTGAGACCTCCATACTTCCAGAAATTCGTATGGAAACTACCGAATGACCCGCCGTTCGGTAGAAAGAACCCCATAAACAAGGGAATTCATTCAAACCCTCTCCAGGCTCTATAACACAGGCAATTCGCCTGTTTTCATTCCCTTGTTTGTGACCGACCGCAGGGCCAAAATGCATGGAACTGTTTTCGGATACTTTACCCATGCGGTCGGTCAAATCTTTGGAACCCCATATCTCATGAACCATTCATCCGAATTACTTGAATTTTGGATATGTTGTCCCCCTGAATAAGGGCTATCCAGCGATGCTGGATTTAAAGGTGTACCCCCTGTTTTTGGGGTACATCCAGGAATTGGGGAAAAGTGTGTACTGTATAATTGGGTTAAGTGGTAATCTAAGGGGAGGAAATGTGTGGGAGGTACATCCATGTGATTGGTCAATATCATCCTCCCCCTGGGAGTGTCCTGTATGTACCTGTTTGTGAATAAAAGCCAGGCTGGATGAGCCAGTCCTGAGTTCCTGTTTTAACCTCAAAGTGATGTGTCGTCTCATTATTGGGGGAAGGATTTATTGTATGCTGTTCCAGTTGACTGCTAGGGGTACAAGTCTATTCGTATGGTTCCTATTCAATGGTCTACAGCATTCATACGCTTGGGAGAATTTAAAGGTTTCTTGGATTCGGTGATTATGGTGTCTGCCAGAGTGCTTGGAGCCCTCAGGAAGCACTAGGAGCATCCATTAACGGAGGTACCAAGTCGGGGTGCCAGGTGATCCGTTACATTGGTGGCAGCGGTGGGATGGCGTCCTAGTGTGAGGTAAAGCAGCTCAGAGACACTGTTTGGATTTACAAATTGAGGGCAACGCTAGCAGTCGTGCAGCGCCCCTGGGAGCAGACAAGTATGGAAGGTTCTGGCTCTGGAGATGATTGGCTGGCCGAGGTGAGGCAGCGAGTGGCCGAGTATGGGGATGATATACCCATGGAGACACGCCGGGTGATCTGGAACCAGGTCATGGCTGAGCGAAACACAAGGCTGGACCGAGAATTCCGGTTGGCGAAAGAGAGGAAGTATGCTCAGCAGCAGGAGCGTTACAGCAGCCGAGTAGAGGCTGCATCCGAGGAGGTTAGCCGTCTTTCCCTGAGGCGGCGGGAGGAACCCGAAGTGGGGGTCCTCATAGACTGGTCCTGTGAGGAACCACAACAGGCAGGTAGAGATGGGACCAAGGTCTCTCCACCGGGATGCTGGGCAACCGGCCCAGATCCCCAGCAGCAGCCAGAGTTGCCAGGTGGGGAAGCAGGTGGCCCTTACTCACAAATGTTGAGGGGCCTCACGGGTTGGTCCTGGGAAGACCCACAGATGGCAGGTGGAGATGGGACTGCAGTCTCTCTACCGGCCCTACAGGGATGCTGGGCAGTCGGCCCAGATCCCCAGCGGCAGTGTGAAGTGCAGGGAGAGGAGAGCAGCGTCCTCCCTCCCCAGCGGCAGGCTGAGTTACAGGGGGCAGAGGTAGTTGGTCCTACCCCCCAGCAGCAGCGTGATTTTTTGGGAATAGAGAGCCCAGTCTCCGTTCCCCAGCATCAGGACACTGAATTGGGAGGAGAGACAGTCGGTCTCCCTCCACAAAGACTGAAAGTAGGCATGGGAGAGGAGATTGTTACCACCTCTCCCCAGCGGCGGATCATCAATGGGCAGAGTGTTCTAATGGGAGAGGAGCTGGTTACCACCTCTCCCCAGCGGCAGCTTAATGTACCAGGGGGAGACTGTAAGCCCCACACCAGCACAGATGGGACCGTGGTCTCTGTGCCCAAGTTACAGGGAGCTGAAGGGGCCGTCCTCCCTCCCCAGTGGCAGTGTGATTTGTTGGGAATTGGGAGCCCAGTCTCCATTCCCTGGCAGCAGAGTGTCCAGCAGGGAAGAGAGAGCCCAGTCTCCTTTCCCCAGCAGCAGGACACTGTATTGGGAGTAGAGACAGTCGGTCTCCCTCCACAGAGTATAGAAGTATGTAGGGGAGAGGAGCTTGCTACCACCTCTCCCCAGCGGCGGATCAGTAAAGTGCAGGGAGAGGAGAGCAGCGTCCTCCCTCCCCAGCGGCAGCCTAACACACCAAGGGGAGACAGTAAGCCCCACACCAGCACAGATGGGACCGTGGTCTCTGTGCCCAAGCTACAGGGAACTGAAGGAGATGTCCTTGCTCCCCAGCGGCAGTCTACGGTTCAGGGAGAGGAGGTTGTTATTCCCTCTCCCCAGCGGCAGCACAGCTCACCAAGGGGAGACAGTAAGCCCCACAACAGCACAGATGGGACCGTGGTCTCTGTGCCCAAGTTACAGGGAGCTGAAGGAGCCGTCCTTGCTCCCCAGCGGCAGTCTACGGTTCAGGGAGAGGAGTTTGTCATCCCCTCTCCCCAGCGGCAGCTTAGCACACCAAGGGGAGACAGTAAACCCCACAACCGTGCAGATGGGACCGTAGTCTCTGCACCTACACCACTGGGGATAGGGACAGTCGGTCCTAGTCCACAACAGCCAGACAAAATATCGGAAGGGGAGACAGTCGTTTTTCCCCAACAACAGCTGTGTTCAACCAGGGGAGAGGACACCCTGGTTACTTTTTCCCCAAGCCTTGGACTTACAACTGGACACGAGTGGCAGGGGGCCATCTGGACAACTACCCCCTGTAAGGACAGCCAGCCGACTATCAGAGCCCCAGACCGACTGGAGGTCTGGAGTCTGGATAGTCTAAATGGGAAAGGGGAGAAATGTGGCGGAACCCACCTCGCCACTGGACATTGGAGGGGCCTGGCTGCCTGCCTCTTACCTGCTGACTATGGCCCCTGGAAAATTGGTACACTTAAAGATTTATATTTGGGCATATTGTACTGTATATTGCTGCTACTGGCCCTTTTAACAGCATCTATGGACACATTGGGACTTTTGGGACTACTGTCCCTTTAAGACTGTGAAGCATGTTCTAGTGTGCTGCCTGTAATATTGTATATGTATTCATGTGTTAAGTTTAGCCTGGGTGATATGTATGCAGCATTCATCTGATTGTTCGGTAGAATCACTCCATTCATTATATTGAGTGAAACTACCGAACAACCAGACCACCCAGGAATAAGTGTGCCTCCAATTACAGTTTGCAACAATGTTGCAAACGGGTAATTGGCAATCAGTGTAATGTAGTCTTTGTCCTCTGGGTGGCCGCCATTCGGGAAACAAACACGTGGCGGCGGCCATCTTAAACTACCGAACAGCGGTGTTTTGCCGTCGAGTGTCTGGAACTAAAATCGGACACTTGACTAGGCAAACACCGCTGAGACCTCCATACTTCCAGAAATTCGTATGGAAACTACCGAATGACCCGCCGTTCGGTAGAAAGAACCCCATAAACAAGGGAATTCATTCAAACCCTCTCCAGGCTCTATAACACAGGCAATTCGCCTGTTTTCATTCCCTTGTTTGTGACCGACCGCAGGGCCAAAATGCATGGAACTGTTTTCGGATACTTTACCCATGCGGTCGGTCAAATCTTTGGAACCCCATATCTCACGAACCATTCATCCGAATTACTTGAATTTTGGATATGTTGTCCCCCTGAATAAGGGCTATCCAGCGATGCTGGATTTAAAGGTGTACCCCCTGTTTTTGGGGTACATCCAGGAATTGGGGAAAAGTGTGTACTGTATAATTGGGTTAAGTGGTAATCTAAGGGGAGGAAATGTGTGGGAGGTACATCCATGTGATTGGTCAATATCATCCTCCCCCTGGGAGTGTCCTGTATGTACCTGTTTGTGAATAAAAGCCAGGCTGGATGAGCCAGTCCTGAGTTCCTGTTTTAACCTCAAAGTGATGTGTCGTCTCATTATTGGGGGAAGGATTTATTGTATGCTGTTCCAGTTGACTGCTAGGGGTACAAGTCTATTCGTATGGTTCCTATTCAATGGTCTACAGCATTCATACGCTTGGGAGAATTTAAAGGTTTCTTGGATTCGGTGATTATGGTGTCTGCCAGAGTGCTTGGAGCCCTCAGGAAGCACTAGGAGCATCCATTAACGGAGGTACCAAGTCGGGGTGCCAGGTGATCCGTTACATCTACCTATATCTTCCTTCAAAGTGAATTATTTAATAATGGGTGTCTTGATTTTCCTTCTTAAACCACAATTATTATAGTGTTGATATTTTCTTTCCCTACTCTCCTCCTCTTCCTCCCACGTAGGCTCTGTGTAAGCTGGGAGGAGTGACCAGGGCTGTCACTTCCTCTCAGCTCTGACATCATCACAGGGGGCCCGGTCACAACACATGGCACTTGCGGTCGCAGTGGTCCACAGGGTGGCCGGGCCCCCTGGAGTGACGGGCTCGGTCGCAGCTGCAACCCCTTCGACTGCGGTAGTTCCGCCACTGCCTCCTGTTTCTATCATCAAACTGTAAACTTCCAGACTGTAAACTTTCAATATCAGATCTTACAAAATAAAATATTGTTTTCTGTACCAGCAAAAAAATGCTGAGCTAAACTATGTAATGTGTATTCAGTGGCATAGCAAGGGGCGGACGGTCCACCCCAGGTTGCTCTTTTTGGGGGGCGGCAGTGACCCTCCTCCCACATTCTGAGTAAGACCTGGCAGCGACCATGCTCTGCTTGGCAGGTCTCCTCCATGTGGTGCAGTGAGTGAGGGGAAGAGGCGGGGCAGGAGGCATGTGAAGTGAAATTCTGTGTGCCCACTGTCCTGTGGAGTGAAGAGGAAGAGCTGCCTTACAGAGACACCAGGTATGCTCTCCCCCTGATAGCCCCCTCCCTGCACAGATCCCCTCTCCCCCTCCCTCCCCTGTACAGATCCTCTTTCCCCCTGACTTCCTGACAGTCCCCCTCCCTCCTCTGCACAGATCCCCTCCCCGTCCCCTCCACAGATTGCATTGCCCCTGCACAGATCCCCCTCTCCCCCTCCCTCCCCTATACATATCCTCTCTCTCCCTTCCTTCCTGACAGTCCCCCTCCCTACCCTGCACAGTTCCCACTTTCCTCCCTCCCCTGGACAGATCCATTCTCCCCCTTTGCCTCTCCTGCACCCTGACAGTCCCCCTGCCTTCCCTGCACAGATCCCATCTTCACCTATCGCCCCTCTACCCCCTTTCTCCCCTGCACATATCCCCTCTCCTGCTGCCTCCCCTGCACAGATTCCCTTTCCCCCTCTCTATTTCTGCACAGATTCCTCTCTCTCTGTACAGAATCCCTCTCCCTCATCCCTCCCTTGCAGAGATCCCCTCTCCCCCTGCACCCTTACAGTCCCCCTCCCTCCCATGTACAGATCCCCTCTCCTTATGGCTCCTCTGATCCCTGACAGTCCCTCTACCTCCCTTATCTCCCCTGCACAGATCCCCTCTACCCCCTTCCTCTCCTGACCTGCACATATCCCCTCTCCCCCCCTTCTCTGTACATATCCTATCTCCCCCTGCACACTGACAGTCCCCTTCCCCTCACAGATCCTCTCTCCCCCCTCCCTCCCTGGCACAGATCCCATCCCACCTCAGAGGCAGCCCTGGGCGGCAGAAGCTCTAGCAATGCCACTGTGTGTATTAAAAGTAAGCTTGTCTTTAACTTTGTTATACTGTACAGCAGTGGCGGCTCTAGACTTTGTGAGGCCTTAGGCGAAACTCAAACATGAGGCCCCCACTAAAACCTAAAGTTAAAAATAGGGGTTGCATTGTGTGTGTATAACGAGCTTGCAGCGCTGGATACAGAGAGCTAGTCTCTGTATTCATCGTTCAGAGGCTTGCAGTGTAGCGGCTCCCTGTCCCGCCGCATTATGATCTCTCTGACTGTAGTTATGGCATAATATGCAAACTAACTTAATTTGCAATAAGCAAATGTAATTAGCAATTATGCCAATCGTTTCTACATGACTGAGGGGTATGGTTACATAGCCTTGCAGTCGTGTATACATAAGTGCCGGTGTATGTATATATGAGTGTATCTGGCACTGTCTACCTATGTGTGACAGGGTTTGGGGTGAGTGTTGCACAGTTGGAGTACAGGATTGTAAGGGTTTATGTAATAGGGTGAGTGCGGCAGGGTGAAGGGGGTGAGTGGGACAGACTGATGGAGGATGAGTGACAGGGTCGGGGGGTGAGTGTGACAGTGCAAGAGAAGGTGAGTCTGACAGGGTTGATGGGGGGGTTAATGCAATAGGGTAGGTGTGGCAAAGCAAATAGTATTGTATGGTTGCAGTGGGTGAGAGTGACAGGATTAGGAGGGGTTATGTAAGTTTGGCTGGGTGTAGGGGGCGGCAGTGTGTGGGGTCTGAAAGTGTTTGGGAATGGTGATAGTGTATGTGAAGGGGGTGTCAGTGTGTGTGGTAATGATAGGGTACGGGTGGGGAATGACAAGGTGTGCGGTGGAAGGCTGTGACAGTGCGTGTGTGTGGGAAGGCTGTGATTGGGTGAGTGTGGGGTGACAGGGTAGAGGAGCTGTGAGAGGGTAGGAGACTGACAGGACAAGGGGTAGTGGGGGGCTGGAGCAGAGGGTGGTGGGGCAGGTGGTGGTAGGGGGGCTGTGACAGGGTAGTGGGGTGGTAGGAGGACAGTAGGAGGGCAGAGGGTGGCTGGGGCAGAGGGTGGTAGGGTTCCCCTGGGGCAGTGACAGGGTACGGGGTGGTAGGGTGGCTGTGACAGGGGGTTGTAGGAGGGCAGTGACAGGGTATGGGGTGGTAGGGAGCAGAAGGTGGTAGGGTGGCTGTGACAGGGCAGGGGATGGTAGAAGGGCAGAGGGTGGTACGAGTACAGTGACAGGGTAGTGGGGTAGTAGGAGGGCAAAGGGTGACTGGGGCAGAGGGTGGTAGGAGGACACAATAAGTAGTGGGGAGGTAGGAGGGCAGAGAGTGGCTGGGGCAGAGGGTGGCTTAGGCAGGGGGTGGTAGGAGGGCAGTGACAGGGTACAGTTAGTAGGGAGCAGAGGTTGGTAGGGTGGCTGTGACAGGGCAGGGGATGGTAGGGGGCAGAGGGTGGTAGGGTGCCTAGGGGAAGGGGGTGGTAAGAGGGCAGAGGGTGGCTGGGCCAGGGGGTGGTAGGAGGACAGAGGGTGGCTGGGACGGTAGGGGGGGCTATGACAGGGCAGGGGGTGGTAGGTGGACAGTGACAGGGTAGTAGGAGGGCAGAGGGTGGCTGGGGCAGAGGGTGGCTGGGGCAGAGGGTGGCTGGGGCAGTGGTGGTAGGGTGGCTGGGGCAGTGGTGGTGGGGTAGCTGGGGCAGAGGGTGGTGGGGGGGCTGGGGTGGTAAGAGGGTAGAGGGTGGCTGGGGCGCTAGGTGGGACTATGACAGGGCAGGGTGTGGTAGGAGGACAGTGACAGGGTAGTAGGAGGGCAGAGGGTGGTGGGGTGGCTGGGGCAGTGGTGGTAGGGTGGCTGGGGCAGAGGGTGGCTGGGGCAGTGGTGGTCGGGTGGCTGGGGCAGAGGGTGGCTGGGGCAGAGGGTGGCTGGGGCAGAGGGTGGCTGGGGCAGTGGGTGGCTGGGGCAGTGGTGGTGGGGTGGCTGGGGCAGTGGTGGTGGGGTGGCTGGGGCAGTGGTGGTGGGGTGGCTGGGGTAGTGGTGGTGGGGTGGCTGGGGTAGTGGTGGTGGGGTGGCTGGGGTAGTGGTGGTGGGGTGGCTGGGGCAGAGGGTGGCTGGGGCAGAGGGTGGCTGGGGCAGTGGTGGTGGGGTGGCTGGGGCAGAGGGTGGCTGGGGCAGTGGTGGTGGGGTGGCTGGGGCAGAGGGTGGCTGGGGCAGTGGTGGTGGGGTGGCTGGGGCAGAGGGTGGCTGGGGCAGTGGTGGTGGGGTGGCTAGGGGCAGAGGGTGGCTGGGGCAGTGGTGGTGGATTGGCTGGGGCAGTGGTGGTGGATTGGCTGGGGCAGTGGTGGTGGGGTGGCTGGGGCAGTGGTGGTAGGGTGGCTGGGTCAGTGGTGGTGGGGTGGCTAGGGGCAGAGGGTGGCTGGGGCAGTGGTGGTGGATTGGCTGGGGCAGTGGTGGTGGGGTGACTGGGGCAGTGGGTGGCTGGGGCAGTGGGTTGTGGGATGGCTGGGGCAGTGGTGGTAGGGTGGCTGGGGCAGAGGGTGGCTGGGGCAGTGGGGGTGGGGTGGCTGGGGCAGAGGGGGGCTGGGGCAGTGGGGGTGGGGTGGCTGGGGCAGAGGGTGGCTGGGGCAGTGGTGGTGGGGTGGCTGGGGCAGTGGTGGTGGGGTGGCTGGGGCAGTGGTGGTAGGGTGGCTGGGTCAGTGGTGGTGGGGTGGCTAGGGGCAGAGGGTGGCTGGGGCAGTGGTGGTGGATTGGCTGGGGCAGTGGTGGTGGGGTGACTGGGGCAGTGGGTGGCTGGGGCAGTGGGTGGCTGGGGCAGTGGTGCTGGGGTGGCTGGGGCAGAGGGTGGTAGGAGGGCAGGGTGGGGAGCGGAGGCATACCTTAGGATCCCTGGTGGTCCAGTGGGCGGCCAGGCTGTTTCCCTGGTGGTCCGGTGGGCTCCCTTTACGGTTTGCAGCTCCGCCGGGTGCAGAGCTGCAGACCACATGGTGAGTTTAGTCTCGCAATCTCAGACAGTCAGAGCGTTGCCGTGGTAACCCGCGGCAATGCTCTGATTGGCTGAGATCGCGAGACCCACTCAGTCTGCAGCTCTGCGCTCGGCGGAGCTGCAGACAGGCTGGCTCTCGCCCGGGCAGGCATAGGAGGGGCCTTGCACCCGGCGGCATTAAGGGCAAGCCGCTGGGCCCCCTCCTGTGTCGGGTCCTCGGTCTCTGACCGAGGACCCGACCTGTCACACTGCCCTAAGGCGATTTAGGCGGCCGCGAGGCCCCCATCAGCGCGAGGCCTTAGGCGGCCGCCTAAATCGCCTAATTAGAGAGCCGCCTCTGCTGTACAGTACTGCAGAATAAGCTGCTATTCTCTAAGAATATTAAATAATGCATCTCACATAATAAATAGTTGCATTCAACAATATTTAGTGGTAATGTTTAAAATGTTTGTAATTTCTAACATTTTTATCTTGTCACATTTTAAATACACTGGTGGCTGCTTCCAAAATATTTTTGGATTTCATTATATGGTTCTTGTCCTGGTCTCACAGTGACGGCGTCTGGGAGTTCAAGCACAGTTCAGCTTCTCCTGTCCCATACATTATCGTGGATTAATAGCAAGCTATAGGCTTCATAACCTTTTATACAACTACTCTTGCTTAATATGTCATACCTCACAGTAATTCATGGGGCTATGTCCTCCTGAAATCACCCAATGTTTAAAATAGCCATAACTAAATTAATCTCTTACAAAATAAGTGCTCACTATATATTATTTTACTCTTTAGAATTATTGCCTAATTTAAAAGCCAGAACATTTAGGGTTCTCATATACCTTAGACTGAAGCTATCGTGGCACTGCACGATCTTGTTGATGGGAAACAAATGTTTATTATAAATGTATTTGTGTGTTTTACATAGATATGATCAGCTTTGTATCTATGTAACTATTGTAACTACTCTCATTCCTACAGTAAATCCTAAAGGAAGAACCTGATAAAAAAAAGAAAATACATTTTCTTTGCAGTATTTGTGATAAATGTTGGAAGGCCATTTGTCCTGAATTTGTGGGAGGAGTTATGACCCTATTTAAACTCCTACCCCACTACTTACCTTTGCCGTTCAGGCTGTTTGTCTTCTCCATAGCAACCAGCACTTCCGGTCCATAGTTACCGCTAAAATTTCCAGTCTCCAGCAAGCAGTCTGTCGCCAGCAGCTCTCCTGCCTCCGACCTCCGTGCCTGCAAACCGCGCTTCTATCTGACATCGCTACCCGGCTTCCGGTCACGTGACCGGCACGTCCACGTAAGCAAAACGTGGGAAATAGCGATCGGCTATTTCTCAGGTTCGGGCCTAAAAACGCGGGGATAGGCTCCCTTCATTATACTTACCCGTTCGTACACATTCACCGTTTGTGTACTTCTTTGTTCGTGTGGCTAACAGCCTACCGCAGTGTACACACACCTTCATTTGTCTTTCGCATAAACTAACTGCCGACCGCATTAAACTTACTTACGTTCATCTATTTATTCGTATGTTTGAACAGCCGGCCGCAATATAAATAGCTTTTGTGTAGTCTTTCGTATGCTCCATTTAACCAACCACAGATATTTCTTTCTGCACAGTCCTCTCGTTCGTTCATTTAGCCGAACGCAGGAGGCTTCAGCATTTAAATTCAGTAATCTGTTATGAATGTATCTAGTTATGCCATTCGCTTAAACGAAAGCACTCACCCTTTCACATTATCTGTATCCTACATTAATTTATGTGTTTAGTATATGGCTCTTCAGTCACTACTGGCTAAAATAGTAATTCTGTGTTGCACTATTTCCCGTCTATGGTCATATAAAATTATGGGACACCATTTTTACACAGGGGAATCTTCATTAAGGCACAGTTAGTCGACATTCACTTAATAAGTAACGGTATGCTAAATACACCACCAGGCACCATTATTTACCCCCACTGGAACTTAGTCTATTATAGTACAAATTGATTTTTTCTTTCCCTAGTATTCAAACTAGTCTTCTGCGTAACTAAGGTCGCTCCGCGCACTACATCTTTTCTTAGTCATAGGTTAAGCTCTTACGGTCCTTTTTCACCAGGCTCATTACAGACCATTAGCACGATTGAAAATCTCTGTTTCCTAAAAAAACTTTTATACTGGTTCCTTATACTTAGAATGCGTGTGTTTTTAGGTTCTACTACTTTTCCTTCAAACAGTCTCCAGGAAGTGGTATCCCAGTATCCCTTATTACTATTTCAGGTAAGAAGATTTACCAGTTTTCATTTTCCCCTTGAGGCCTCATTCAGCCTCCATGGCCTAATTCAGCCTGCCCACCTCCCAAAGTGGGTTCTAAACTTCGAAACGAGCCCGGTCTAAGATTCCTCACTACGATTTCAACAACAATCACATGAACCTACTCCACTTTGCTACTACTAATTTAACGATACATTTCTTGTCTATCATTTATACATATCATTACTTAGACCTGTGTCATTACCGCAGTTTCGCCAAGTTCTACGCCATCAACCACCAACAGACTACCTGGTTCCCTGCATTTCAGTATCAGGTATTGTTAATCTTACTCACTATGATTACGTTTCTCCTTAAGGCCTTACTTCGCATCATTTAAATTTCACAATTGTGGGAACCCAGGGGCTTGTCTCTAATTACGGACCAACGTTCAGGTCCCTCAGCTTACACAGGTTCTTACGTTACAGCATCATTGAGACACATCTATCCATACGTTCAACATTTTTACACTTGGCAAAACAGTGGCACGCCTCAGGCCCACCAGCATCTATCTTACCCTTAGGATACCTTAACCGGACCCGTTCCCTGAAGAAGCAAGAATATATATTGAAGTCTTCCTGTGCATTGTCCAAAGAAATAGGACAAATACTCAAGGCTAGTATTTACATACGTTCAAATACATAATTCAAAGAGACAAGCCCCATCAGGTTAGAGAACTGGCATTTAGAGGTAGGCGCTGGCCTTAGCTATCCTAATTAAATACACCGGTCCTGCGAGGTCTGCTCCCTACCTCAACACGGAGGTTCAGCCCCATGACCAAATCATAGTTAGCCACTTCGCTCGCCCTTCTTTAGGGTTACAGGTAGGGCTTCCCAAGTCACGGCCACACGTTTTTGAATCTCTTACGGTCACCGAGAGGCCAACATCCTGCCACCACGTTCAAGTTACCACAAAATTCCCTTGGCCCAAATCATAGGTAGAGCCTCTCTCCACCCCTTGGCACTAGCAGGGCCTCACCTGTCACTTGGTTCTAGGTAAATTCTTTGCCTCGGCACTAGCTAGCAGGCCAGTTCTCCGAAGGTCTCATCCCCACCTCCACGACACCCTACTTATCCAAATCATTATTTCTTTTTCAGAATGTCACAAGAATCCATCCGAATCATCAATCTGCCGTTGGACAAAATACCCAGCACGCCAGTCAGGCCTGGGTCTCCGGAGGAATCCCTCACAGCTTCTACCCCCAGATCCCTGAAATATTGGACTATTCCAAAAATATCGGCAGAGCTCAGACTCAGGGGGATCCCCTTTCCAGCCACTGCTAGAAAGGCTGAACACAGGCCAATGACCCTAGGCCCGGCACTAGTTCACAAGGGCCACCAGCTAACTACTCAGAATCCATTCAGCTATTCTGGTCAACCTCCAAACGATCAACAGCAGGCTGCTGAAAGTGGAATCGCCATAGCCACACCAGGTGATTTAACACCCCCAGCAGGCTCTACCCTGGTAGTCTCGGCCGCACAGACTGGCATACCCCTCATTTCCCCTCCCCCACCAGCCACTACCACTACCCTATACGTCTCACCGGCCCACTCTGTTCCAGCTCCCATAAATAAAGAAATTCTAGATGGATAGGATGTTAATCTAGTGTCACTACTCATAGCCTCCAAAGACATCCTAGAAAACAGAGCGTATAATTACGGGGACATTTCAGTAGTCTTAAGAGATCCACGACTTAATAAAAAACTTTCCATTCCCCAGTTTGTTATCGCCTTTGGCATTTATCGTGACGCTATTTGCACGGTGTACCCACATAGGAGGGAAGAGCTTGAATTATACATCAAGTACGGAGGGTCCTCATTTTACGACTATCACAAATCAGTGTCGGCCAAGGCAGCTACTAATCTGGCACAGTTCAACATAAGAATTGACTGGTGCCAGATGGACACAGAACTGTTTTGCCATCACTTTGCAGGTTTGAGGCCCCCGTCCTGTGCCTCCTGTAGTTCCACTTCCCACTCCACCAACTTGTGCCCTTGTGACGCAGACCCTTCCACTTCCACTTCCCACCACTCCTTCACCCCACTCACAAGACAGGAAGGCGGGCAAAGAGACAAGCTGGGCAGACCCATCACATTCCTGGGCAAGGCGCAGGTGTGCAATAACTTTAATATGGGGGCATGCAGTTAAAGTGCATGCAGGTTGTTGCACATCTGCTCCATTCTCTTCAGAGCTCACACCAAGACCATGTGCCCAGCCCAACTGTCACCTAAGAAATGAGTTGGATTTCTATCCAATTATCTGGTGATGGGTTTTCTCACAAGGGTTCTCACACAGGCCTTATGGCCTTCCCCACAGGTACACTAGTATGACCTAATTCCTTTTATCCACATCCACTGTCTTGCTTACGGTGGACCACCTTCTGTCCACAATTAAGGCTGGTGTCATGTTCAGCTCTTGCTCATCCTAAGCGTACTTACCCCATTGGGGGTAGCTTTTTACTAACACTCCAAATTATGTTTGTTTTTTTACCTCTTCGCATCTCATTTCTTCCTCCATTCCCAGCATCAACTCTCTCATACCCGCTGAGGAGTTCTCACTGTAATATGCTAAATTGACGACGCCATGCAATCTACGATTTCAGCAGGTAGTAAGATATCGTTAAGCAAGACAGGTATAACATACGCCTTAAACTGCTACCCATTCACCCTTGGTCCCTCTGTCACCTAGCAAATGTTCGTTCCTCTACCAAGCTCATTTTCATGGACATAGTCTTGCGAACCACAACTTTTTCAAGCCAGCCTTCCATCAGAGAAACTGAATCACAGTGGGGACGAAATTGTCCTATTCCTGCACAGTGGTGAATACGAAGGGAAGGAGCTCCAGTCCTCACTGGGGTCCCTTGACTCTGCGATATGTATCATTCCGTGGGTTAGGCCTTTTTGTCTCTAAGCTACTTCATTCGCTGCATGGGGTGCCCGTCTGCCGCCCAACCACGCGCAGGTCTACACATGTGGAGTAGATGCCTGGCCACAGGGTACAGGATTTCTTTGGTTCATTCCACCAATTTCAGAGCTCACGCACCACGCACTTTCACTCAACACCACGATCACTTACGCTTGGGCACTGACTATTTTTAACAAATTCACCGCTGAGTTTTACTTACAAGGAGACTTTTCCCTTAAAACTATGGTGGCTTTTGCCTCCTTCTGTCACCTACACCTTAAACTTTCACACAATACCATTAAACTCTACCTTACTGGGGTACAACACCACATCCTCGCTACCTTCCCTAACCATGCACCTTTCTTAACTTTCTACCCTATCAAGAAAATCATCAAAGGTATTTACAAGGTCACAGTTCCCCCTGGCACTACTAGATTGCCGATAGATGGTCCAATATTTAGGCTTCTTAGCGACTTACTGGAATCCCTGTTTGACCGTAAAACAAATCTGGTCATTAAAGCCAACATCGTTTTGGCTTTCTACGGTTTCCTCAGACCTAGAGAGTTCACAGTAAAACGTCAAGGAGATACCAATCTTTGCCTTAAACTTTCTCAGCTAAAGAAAGTAGATGGCCACTACATACTCTCTTTACCTTCTACAAAAACTAATCACACTGCCTATTCAACTATCATTCCCCTCTATCCTACCGAGAATCTTTGGTGTCCAGTAAATATTCTGGATTTGCTCCTGTTGTCTCACCACACGCACTAACCAGACACTCCACTACTACTACTCCAAGGGCACCCTCTCACCACAGCTAAATTCATTTCTCACATCAGAACCCTACTATCAAGGTTGGGCTACAACCCAGCTTCCTTCTCTGTTCACTCATTTCATATAGATGCAGCATCATCAGCTTCAAGCTCTAACACCCCAGTTCACATCATTAAGAGACTGGTATGCTGGAAATCCTCAATTTACAACACTTATATACCTCGACCAGAGAGGGAGCTCAGACAAGCCTTCAGAAATCTCGCTGTTTAACTTGCAATAAAGTGTATTTACTTTGAATCCTCTTTTGCCCTCTTTTTATTACAGGCCTACTCGTACGTTGGTTTCGGCACACCTCAACCAACTTTGCATCTCCTTCTACATTCCATTACGTATTAGAAATTCCGAGCACAAGTTGGAAGGCCATTTGGCCTGAATTTGTGGGAGGAGTTATGACCCTATTTAATTTCCTACCCCCCTACTTACCTTTGCCGTTCAAGCTGTTTGTCCCCACCTACACCCATCTATATATACATTTAACCTTTGTGGGCCCTCTTTTTATTACAGGCCTACTTGTACGTTGGTTTCGGCACACCTCAACCAACTTTGTAACTCCTTCTACATTCCATTAAATATTAGAAATTCCGAGCACAAATATGATTGATATTGAATCTCTAGTTGAGTTTGTTCATTCACTATCATTAGTTTACGGAAAAGGTTGGAGGAAACCGCGCCCCAAACAATATATGCAGAAATGTATACGTACACAGGTCTTTTAAAGTTGTACACACAGTTGACCTCAAAGATAAAAGCAAAAAAATATAATAGTGCAGTATATAGGTGATGAAGTGACCTTATATGGTTATCACTCACATTTAATAGAGCTAAATCAGAGTTCAGCTGTATTGAGTATGGACGGAACAATCCCCGTCTGAGGATATATGATGATATGGACGTCCCAGGTGTCTCAAATACAGTACAGTATGCAGGACATATATAGGAATACGTACAAGAAAAAATACTCCAATGGTGAAGTAAGTACTAATATGTATAAATAAATAAAGTAATGTACTTACATTTACCAGAGCAGAACTTGCACTAGTATATACAGCATGGGTGGTATAATCCCCACCTAGGAATGTGATGGTACCAGGAAGCAAAAATGTGGATTTATAAAACTAAATATATAAATATAAAATGTACTATTTATTAACCATACAAAAACAATAAACACAATATAAATATAAAAAGGAGTCCCACTTTACGCATTTCGCCTGTCCAAGGCTTCTTTAGAAGTATATAATTAGTTTACTATCCTTAGTTCACAGGACCACAAAGTGTGGTTCTGTGAATCTTTCATTTTTAAAATGAAAAGGAGAGAGTGTCAGGTTGCTATATAGAAACTGGGGGGTAACCCCTACAAATTATAAAAACAAGGATGAGAAAAAAAGGTGGTACTAAATAGAATTTCAACTATAACTTTCATGGAAGAAAAAGAAGCAACCCAATGAATATAATAAGAAGAATTAAATAAAACTTAACATTTATTAATTAATATATAAAAGAGAGAATGCATACAAAAATCCTATCTACTATAACGTCAGAAAAATCTGTATGATGTGTGGAGTCTATAACACAACTTAGTAATAGTTACAATGTAGCTTCTGAATGTATATCAAGTTTCGGAGGAAAACAAAAGTATCTAAGAGATGTCCCGAACAGTTCACCGGGAACTATTCGCCGGCGAACATAGCTTGTTCGCGGTCGCCGCGGCAGGCGAACATATGCGATGTTCGGTCCGCCCCCTATTCGTCATGGAGGTGGGAGGGTCTGGGAGGGAGGGTCTGCTGCTGATTGGCTGGAATGTGTCTGCTGACTGTGAGGTACAGGGTCAAAGTTTACTCAATGATGACGAATAGGGGGCGGACCGAACATCGCATATGTTCGCCCTCCGCGGCGACCGCGAACAAGCTATGTTCGCTGGTGAATAGTTCCCGGCGAACTGTTCGGGACATCTCTAGTGGATACAAATTAGCAATAAGGATACAGATAGGAAAGAAAAAGCGTAGTATCCCTTATCGTGTCTTCGAGGGCACCCCTAAGAAATCTAAAACATCTCCCTGATTTCTATGCTAAACTGTGACGATAGAAGGAAATATAGTAAAAGTAAAAATGAAATAGAATTTTTTTTTTAATAAAATCAAAATTAGATTCTAAGTATGAGGTGTACAATCGTCAAATGATGAAGCCTTAAAGATTTCTCTCATTTGCCTTATAAAGTGCAGATGGGGTAATTTAGTAGGTGATTCGCTGAATTTTGGCACCCTTTTTGTCACTTAATATCATTGGTGGTCAGTGTTGGTTGGCAGAAGTATGGGACCTGCCCTCTGTAGTTGGCGGAAGTGACATCGTGAGTGACCGTGAGCATCACCTGTCTTCAATCACGCGCCTGTCTGTACGAGAGGGGAGGAGGATCGAGACAGTTAGAATGTTCGGGGAGGCTGGGAATGGCATTGTGAATCACATGATGTGTCGTTCTGTCCCCCGGACGTATAGTTTCATCCTGGAACCTCCCCTGTCTCAATGCAGCTCAGAAGAGCCCATGTACATCATATTGGTGAAGGGAGGTAGTGAGGGCAAATGTGTATAAAGGGAAAGGGAATAATAATTAAAAAAATGTTCCCCCCTTTTTTATTTTTTTTTTATCCTTTTTTTTTCTTCTTCTAAAGAATTGGCACAATACTATCATAGCTCAGAGTTGGGATTGTAAGGCTCTGAAAAGGTGAGCATTTCAGTTATTTCACCTTTTAAACCGTTTTCCCCTCTCTCCTATGTTGTCTCTTAGAGATATACTATACAGTGGATTGGAGGTGTGATGCTGCCCTAAAAGCATAAAAGCTCGATTACGCAGCCAGTATTTATACTCGGGCTCCTTTAAATGTGAGTGTTCTACATACCATCTGCTCTATTTTGTACTTTATATATATATATATATTGTCTATTTTTTATATGTACTCCAAGCCTAATTTGTCACTGAGTTACATGGGGTAAGTTTACCCCTTTTGCACACATTTTCTAGAGCTCCACTTACAGGCTGTGTGGATAAGAGGGTATTTCTAAATAAGTGAATAGAGCTGCTGTTATTTATTCTTATGTTAGCACTTTGTTGTACATCAAGCATGTCAAACTCAAAGGCACAAAAACAAGTCTGTAAAAAGACACCAGGTATGCTCTTCCCTGCACAGCACCCTCCACCTCTCCCCCTGCCTCCCTGGCAGCCCCCCTCCCTGCAGAGACCCCCTCTCCCCCTCCTCACTGCTCCCTCACAGACCTCCTCTCCCTGAACAGATCCACTCTATCTCCTACCTGCCCTGTACAGATCCTCCTTCCCCATGCCTTCCTGACAGTCCCTCTCCCTCACTCTCCTGCACAGTCCCCCTCCCCCCCCTCCACTCCACAGATCCCATCTCTTCGGCACAAATCCCCCTCTCCCACCCCCTCCTCTGTACAGATCCTCTCTCCCCCTGCCTTCCTGACAGTAAAAAGTGTTTGGACACGGAATAGTTGAGATAACCCTTAGTAATATTACAACAATGTTCAAAGCCATTGCAGCCTCCAAATGTAGGAATCACCTCTAGGTGCCTAAAAACAAGATTGGCTGAACACTGCCGTTATATTACTAAGGGTTATCTCAACCATTCCGTGTCCAACCACTTTTTACAACATAATAAAAAAAAAAAAAACACTTTTAAAATGTATAAGTAAAAAGTGTTTGGACACGGAATGGTTGAGATAACCCTTAGTAATATTACGGCCAAAAATGTATAGGTATACAAAAATGTAAAATTCCTTGGAGAGGTGGTGATTTTAAGAAAATTCTAGGCAAAAATAATTTATTGGGGATTTTGATCTTTTTTCATTTCTTATAACTGTCTTTTTTTTTACAATCATGTATGTATATCCTCTCCCTTTTATCAACTTCAATGACGTGCTTTACCTATCTGTGATAAGTTTGTCACGTTACACGGCCCAAAATAATCCAAGACGGCCACGGTCACGTGTCCCTCTATTTTTGTTATTTTTTCACCTTTAGAAGCTTCTTTTTGCTTCCAAATTTTATTTACTAGTCACTATAATGGTTTACTACCATTCTAGACCTCTTTTTATTTTTATTCTTTTTTTAAAAAAAAAATTATAATATCAATTATGACATCATTTAAACCACACCTTCACTACCTATATAAACCTAAGCCTGCCAGGTATGATTTTTCTACCTCCACTTGAGAAAGCCACTTTGGTGAAACGCGTTGTGGATATTTTAACTGTTTGTTTTACATTGCATTTTAATGGCCTCTTTCCACTGTGAGTGTGCCATTTAACTTTCTTATTATTTTCTACCTGGCATCCGATTTTAAGTCATAGTGAGGACTATTCCAAAATAATCCACGTTGGGGATTATACCACTTACGCCTACACATTGAGCAGTTAATCTGCCCAATTAAATGTGAGTACCAATTCATTATTTTACACTCCTGGTACCTTTTAAACTGTGAGCACTATTGCTGTCTCTTTTATATTATATATGATCTTCATACAGATGATACATCTTCCTACCTACACCATCCTACGTATCCTGTAAGTGGGGTTGTACCACTGTACGCCATTCAGACTAGAGCTAGGTTAAGCTCTATCAATTGTAAGTAGGACCATAGACGTTTTATTTACTTTCATGTTATTCTGGGATTTTCTGCACCTTTAGTTCTGTCTTTCTGTTGCATATATGGCTGCAAAGAATACTCTGATCTGACCCCATTCCAGAGGAACTACCCTGACTCTTTGAGATTTTATCTTCCAGCAAGTTTTTACATTTGGATTCACACTTGGACTTTTATTTGAACTTTCTTTTGCTTTTTATTTGTTTGTCCATATATATATATATATATATATATGTACTGCCTACAGCACCTATATACACACAGTCTACCGTCCCTAGAAACACAGCAAACCATAAAACACCACACCGCAAACAGCTCACTTTTCACACACGCAGTACCACAAGCAGTCACCAATACACAATACTCTCTAATGGCCCTTTTGTCCTCTGGTATCCCACTTTTTGAGACACCAGAGACAAGTCACAAGCAAACACAGTGCTGTTCTTTACACAGGGCCTTTATCCCGTGTGAGGGCTTTTTAGCAGGGTTTTGCACATTAGCTGCCCAGGAAGAATTTTGAATTAACATTCCCACTTTGGGGGGACGTGTTTGTCATAGGTGATGACACAACATGCCCCTATCTGGCTCCAGCCCCTACCACTGGACCTCTATGATTAGAAAATGCCTGACTCTCCAAGTCCGGCTCTCATACAGGGTCAGTACAAACTTATAATCTATTCATTAGCAGTAATAGGTCATCCACTGAGACTGGAAGAAAGGTGTTTTTGCTAACAGCGGAGGAAAAATGCCCTAAGAGGTATTTTTATTAAAAAGTTTTAGATATTGTGGTTTAAAATTTTTTATTAAATAATAAATAATTAAAATATATAATTATTACACATGTGAACAAGTTGTTGATGCAAGGAGAAATTGGGGTTCCATTATGGAGTCATGGAGAAATTTGTTTTCCCTTTTTGTGGACATGACTTTGTTGGGGATAAAATCAGCCCGGGCCCTTTGTGGATGATGAATATTTGCCAACTCATTCAGAGCTCTGGAAATCGGAAATGAATAGCAGAGACGTGTTCAATAACCAATTCAAATTTTAATTATACGTCAGTTGCATTTATACCCCATTTTCATGTCGGTGGGGGTCATGAGCATTTATTACATAATATGTTTTTCACAAGTTATAAACAGCTGTTTCTAGTTATAATCTTTCGTTATATAACGCATTACATATTTGATTAAAAACCAGATATTTACAAATACCGATATCTTGGACAATTAACAAGTTATTTCGAAATCAGTACTTTTCCCGTAACTACGATTTTATATAAATCCTATTTCCGAGCAGAAGATAAAATGCCAAATGTATTCTTGGTTCAAATTAACCCTTATATGAGCAGCTAGGATAGATATCAAATTGGATATTCGTAGCTACAGACTTCAAATTGGGGTTTTTACTTTCTTTGGATTACCAGCATAAAAATATATGTTTTGAAGGTTGAACTTTATGGACTTGAGCCTTTTTTCATCTCTCACTGGCTGGGTTGAGTACATACTCAGAATACATCTAAAGAGAGAGGTGCTTTGTGAAAAGAGGGAGTATGGCTAAAGGTACGGGGCTATGCTGCAGAAAGCTGCAAAACTTATTTTTACAAAACCTAATGAAATTTGAAAGAAAAACATAGAATGGATATGAGGCCAAAAGGTATTAAATGTACACATTATTTTGGTATCTGGAATATGACAGGAGTATACATTTAAGGAATGACAATTATCCAAGGAGACTAGTCTACAGAGATTGGTTTTCAGGGACTTCTTAAAGCACTGAAGACTATGGCAAAGTTTTAAAGGGGAGGCAATATGTAGCATTGGAATGGAGAAGCCTTTGTTGTTTTAAAGTGTTGTTTTAATGACTTAGTCCAGATAATGAAATTAACCAAATGAAGTTCCTCAAATCTCTCAAGTGTTAACAATCCATTGGAAAAAAATGTGCGATTCATTTATATAATGTGGCTAAAATATGATTACATGACTGGACTTTCTTTAAACTGTTAGTAGAACAACATAAATCAAGTGATGGCAATTTACTTCGCAAGTTGAGAGACACATACATATAATATGCTAGCTGAAACTATTAATATGTAAATTAATATTTTGTCTAACAACTCCTTTTTGATGTAGCTACAATTGCAAATCACTATATCAGGATCATTAATTAAAATTGATAATAAAAGATATAAACTATGTGACTGTAAACTTACATTTTATACTGTAAAAGTAGTAAAGCACATATTGGATGATCCAGGATAAACTCAGCGAAATAAAAAAATTACATTTATTTTTAATCATTATCTGGGCTGAAAACTCTTATAATATAAAAAGAGTCTAAACGTATACGTGATGTATGATGTTGGGGAACAAATTTGACTAATTAAAGTTCCATTGGAATTGGGAATATAAGAACAGTTATCAAATGAAGGTTGCTCTGCATTTCCTTTCCATAGGCCAAATAATGAGCTAATCATGAAAAGTTAAATAGATAATTGTTTTTCCTCACCATAACTTTCTCGGTTTTTGCTTTGCAAACAATGCCAAGCCTCAATAGCAAGCCAGTAACCAACCTCATGCTGTGAGTTGCATTAACAACGAAACAACTGTCCATGAGTGGGTCACTGGCTTTGCATCTCTTCCTGAGTTGTGTTTCAAAGCTGTTGAGCTGTTGTATACAGCAAACACAAACTCCAAGGAATCCATGGAATAATGAGGCAAAAATGTGATTCTTTTTTGAACCCCTTTTGCATTTGCCCCCCCATCCCCCTCCCCCAGAATCCTTTGTGGTAGTTACATCACTGCAAATGTGAGATTTCTGTCGGAAAAGCAGGTCTATGGCTTGACTGATGTGCAGATCTGTGTTTAACAATGTATTGACTATCCAGTGATTAATTTAAGATATATATAATATTATTTATCAGGACAAACAAGTTCCATGTCTCTAATACTGGCATATTTTGCCCTTTAGGTGCTGTATAACTATCATTATGGGTATGTCCACCCAAGAACAAAACCTATAAGTTCATATTAATGTAACAGTTGCCGTCTTTGTCGAGAAGGCTTTGGCATGGTTTCTCCCCTTAGACCCTAAAGACAAGATTTCACCCAAAACACTACACTCTGTAGAGGAATCGGATGATTCGGAATCCTCTAGAGTAGGACAAACCAGAATTCACAAACGTTACTGGAAGGGGTATGATCCAGAACATTTAAACCATAAGGGTAAAGCGCTCTAAACGTACGGACACTAAAGAAAAACTTACTGTCTGTCCTACTCTACCAGAAGAGGAGGAAGACTATTTTTCTCCTCCACCATTAGCAGTCTTAGATGAATGGCAAGCAGTTCACTCAGCCTCTGAAGAGGAAGTCGGCTGGCCAGGCACAGAAAGAATGGATATGCTCTTCTCTCAAGAGCGGATTGCTGATCCCGCATTTGATTACATGTCCTCTTTACCAACTGCATCAGGTGACACAGAGGTCTTCATGGATGCCTTGCACCAACCACTGTTTGATTCATGCCAAATCCAATAACTTCGTTCTTCAGAATGGTCACTACCAAATCATGTTACTCAGTACATTCGCTTCTGGATTTGAAGGCCCCTCGATCTAGAGGTCTGCAAACAATTGAGAGCAAAATGCCCCAGACGTTCCCTACCAGATAAGGTTGAAGTGACCCCAGAAGTTGATATGACTGCATATACTTACCTGGCCAGGACTGGCTGTGATCCACGTAAGGACATTAAACATAGTCTGCACCTTACTAAAGGCAAACTTTTGGATGTCCTCGGGCCCCTAGCCAAGATACCTGGAACCTACATACAGTTCAGGGCTACTAATCGAGTCCCCCCGCCCCCCCCTATTCATACAGGTCATCTCTATGCAGTGGCGTACACACAATTCATGGGGCCCCAGTGCAAAACTGATCCAACACATACGCAGAGACACACATACATACACACATACAGACACACACACATACAAAGACACATACATACATACATACATACACACACACAGGCACATACATACAGACAGACATATAAACAGATGCATATACACATACAGACAGAGACAGACACACACACAAGACACACATACATACAAAGACACATATATACAGTCATACAGACAGACACACATACAGACAGACAGACAGACAGACACACACACAGACAGACACATACATACAGACAGACACACATAAATACAAACAAACACACACATATACAAAATATTTTAGTCACCCTCCTATTACCTACCTTTTAGGTGCAGGTGACTTTCCCTGGGGTCCAGTGGTGGCTCAGCCTGATGGGAGTCAGAGTTCCCACTCTGACTCCATCCTCCTTCCTCCTGCACGGGCTCTCTCTGATAGCTGGGAGGAGTGACGGGCAGTCACTTCCTCCCAGCAGTGATGTTATCACTGTCCATCGGGATGCCCTAACAGCATAGGCCACCCGATGGGCCCCTTGAACAGTGACCCTGGGAGTTTTCTGCAGGGGGCTGGTACAGGGTCGCAGGGGTCCGCAGGGAGCCTGGTCGCACCTGTGACCCCTATATGTACGCCAGTGTCTCTATGGCCTGGTCTCGTCAAGGGCTCAACAAGCTCAACTGGATGCAGAGATTTGTTTCTTCTTTTACGAAAGGTGCGGTACAAGTCAGTTCTTCAGTTCCATCTTCCTGGTCCGGAAGAAATCAGGAGAATTCTGCCCAGTCATAAACCTGCGTCAGCTGAATGCCTTTGTTGTTTGCGCCACTTCAAGATGGAAGGCATTCTTCTTCTTCGAGACATCTTTACCTGCCTTTAAACCGAGGTCAGCTATGCAGCCATTGAGAAAGAGTGCTTAGCCCTGGTGTTGACACTGAAGAAGTTGACACCGTATCTGTATGGCCATGCATTCACCCTTATCACTGACCACAACACCTGGAGACAACGCCTGACTAGCACTACAACCGTATGATTTCACCATCCACTACAGACCTGGGAAACAAAATTGGAACGCAGACTGAGCTGGTCAACTAACAGACTAATTGTATCTTCCGGACATCCCCAAGTTGACTCAAAAAGGGTCCAACTGTCTCTGCCGAAGCCATGAGCAAAGGAGGGGCACTGTGAAGGATAACCCCTTCACTTTGTTTGGCATATTTAGTTTATGGATATTTGTTTATTTTATTCGTACCACCTTGTTTGGTTCCCGAACGAGGACCACCCCAGAATCTCATTAGAACATGGAACACTGAAGTGTCAAGTACGAAAAGGAGAAAAATTAATAGAATGCACCACTGGGTGGCCGCCATTTTGTGTAACCGAGCGCACGTGGTCGACAGAATGGATGGTGGCCTTGTCTGCCAAACGCAGGGAGCAGGACTTGGTCATCAAGTGTCTGGAACTGATTTCGACCAGGCACTCCCGCGAACGCCGGGGAAGATAAACATGCTGCCCGTTCAAGTTCCGACCACCTATATGATATAAGATATGAACTACTGAATGAGGCGAGCATTCTACACTAATCAGATTTTGTATGAACTATGTGGTTTTCATACAAAACCCTGCAAGTGGAAACCAGCTCTTGCCACAAATTCCCTGGAACTATTTTGGGCTTCGACCTCATGGCACACCGGTCAAAACTGCCCTACGATGGCAATCCAAAACTACCGAGTTATTTTTGGATATGATGGTCACTCAGATCAGGGCTAAACGGAGTTGTGACTTTTGTGGTGTTTCCATGAATTTTGGGGTGTTTAAAAATTGTTATGGTTTTCTGTCCCTGGAGATAATTGAGTTTGTACAGTTCCTGACTCAATTATCTCTCAGGCACAGGGGATGTGTTTTGTACATGTATAAATTCTGTGACTGTTCTACTCATCCTACGGCCCCAAGGTATTCGCACCTCTGGAATGTCAATGTCGTACTCTACTTTCTTCAAAAGTACAATTACACACTTTCACATTTACACCTAAAAAGAGAAGATATGGAGATCAAGGAACAACAGTTTAATACAAATTAGCTAAAATGATCATATACAAGGCAACAATGATCAAATATAAATGCTATATTAGACATCCTCAGAAGAGAAAAAGTATAGCACATATGGGGTTAGCCAGCAAAAATAATAGTAACATACAAAGAAACAAGGTGTATAATCACAGAAAGAGAACGATTGCTAACTCCTACAACAACTGGGATGCAAACCATGAAATAAAGAAAAGGATCACAGAGGTGTAAGAAAGAGTGAAGGAAAGGAGAAGAAGAGGAATGGAAAGAGGAAGGGAAAAGAAAAAAGAAAAGAAAAAAAGGAGTGAAAAAGCTCTTAAAACATATTGTAGGGAAATGTTAGCAGTATAGTTGTGAGCTTATAACAGGAGAAGGAGAAGGACAGACTATCTATGAATTAGTGAAGACGTAGAGAATTTTGTAGGTATGTGTTAATATTGTGAATTGAATCCAAAAGTGTACAGTAATCCAGTAATGACTAGTAGAGGGATGACTTGTGAGAGGAGCAATGAGAGAGAGATTATTCTACCGTAATTGTTTTTGCTGATCTTGTTCTTTTGTGAATTTATTCAGTTGCAACTTTTGATTGTAAATAAACAGAACAAAATTAAATAAAACTTTTTTTATATCTGATTAACAGTTTGAAACTAAAAACTAATAACACTATCTCAGTGAGTAAGGGCTATATATATATATATATATATATATATATATGTGTGTATATATATATATATATATATATATATATATATATAAACACGTGGAGGACTTGCCAAAGTCCTCGCTGTCCCCACTCATGGGTGGTGGGTGGGGACTAATAAAAGAATAATGTGGGAGACATCCTGTTGTTGATAAAAAGGAAATGCAGATAGGCAGCGCCTGGGGTAATGGCCTCAGATCTGAGACAGTATAGTGGATGAGAGGAAAAAAATTAATATAGTGTAGTATTGATTAATTGTGATTATATAAAAAAAGTCACTTAAAATTTCCTAGACTTTATATTCTGCTCAAGATATATGCAACTGGACAGTATAATACCTATCTGTTGATGTGTTGGTGGTCTTTATACATATTTGGATGTGTCTTTGGCGGTTGCAGAAGTATTCTTTTTCCGGGGCACAACAATACAGCAATCATATGTCCTCAGTATATAGGGATGAGAATAAAAACAGCATATAGTGCTCTCTGTATATTTTAAAAATGTATAAAAAAAAAGGAGGTATACTCACAAACAGAGAGCAAGTATAGATATAGCTCAATCCGAATAGGTGTAGGTTGTATAAACCCCACCAGGGATATCACTGCGCAAGTCCTCTGGTTAAAATATTCAAAGATAGGTCAGGAAGCTCCAAATTGCATAAAATAGCTTTATTTGGAGACAAATAGTAAAACCAAGTAAGGCATAAAATAATTAGTAAAACACTAACGCGCTTCACCCACAGTAAGGTTTTCTCAAAGTGTTCAGCCTTACTGTGAGCGAAACGTTATCTACTTTATCCTGTTGTTAATGTTTATTCAATAGTAAAACTTCCAGAGAACTGAGGTTCTCTTTAAAAAAAATACACTCAACGCCTCCTAAAATGTAAATGTATATAGTAGCATGTCTCCCTTTCAAACTGCAACATATTCTCTTTTATTTAGAATGACAGCTTGGGAAGGATGGAGGTATTACAGGTTTGGGACAAACAAAGTGCTGGATGTCTAATACATTTGAGTCATTTCCTTTAAAATGAAAAATTCCCCTATTAGAAATTTCTACTTTGAAAAACTCAATTCATAATAATGGTATAAAAGTTCAAAGTGCGTGTTGATTACTTTCTAAACAGATGGTGTCTGAGAAGTGGAACAGATCTATTTGAATTCATCTTTCTTAGAGGTCACACTTTCCTTTTACAAAGTCAGTAATATTTTGGAGGTTTGTAGCATTCTCTTACTGTCCATATGCTATTAGTGACAAATAAAATATGTATCTTAACTTGACAATTAAGCAAATACCAACGAAAATGTTCTGTGCTGGCAAATGTAAATTGGTTGCATTATTAATTTTAAAATAGACAAACACTTACATACATTATATATCAATGTTTACAATGTGCCTTAAAAGCTTTATTGATTAAATAGTAAAATGAACGTTTTTTTTTTATATAAATAGTTTTTTTATTCCTTAAACAATATTTTGTTTGTATTCTTTTTCTGCATTCAGTTGCTCTCCTTGGGGTTAGCATTTCCACTCAAATAACCTAAATTTAAAATGTTTTCCAAATTGTTCAAACAGCTAGCATGGCAATCCGTAAATTAATTTATTTTACACTACATGCTACAGCTGAGGGAGATAATGATGGAAACAATCGTTGAAAGGCACTTCTTCCTAAATGCGGCTCACATGGTTATTTATGGACCTTATGTCTGTAGAGTATTCATTATTTTTTGCCACTGAGAGAATGGAGAATATTTCCTATAAGCCCCATGCTCACAATGACTGACAATAGTAGTTTTTAATGCATGTTTTACTTTGTGTCCATAAATATAATTTCTTTTTTTACGAGAACACAATCCATGATTAAAAGAGACTTTTGTAAAAGAGAAACATTAATATGTAGCACTAATTTGGGTCTGAGTAAAAGTCCATTACACAGGAAGGAACATCTACATGTTTAGATGAAAGCTGGCATGCTTTTTCCCAGAAAAACATCATGTGTTTCATGCCCCAAAGAGGGCATACTCATAAGCACCATATGCTGGATTTTTCTGGCACTAAATGGTCAGTGTAACTGGATAATCGTTTTGGATTTGCTCTACCTTTCAGCGTCGGACCCCAAGTATTTTTATTTTTTTATTTTGGTGATGATATCGTTGTGAATATAGTGTTGAGAAACAAGTAAATGATCCCATCACGGACAATGGAGTACCAGGGTAATACAATGCAAAAGGAAAGGAAGCACAGTTATATTTGTGTCAGCCATCCACCTGTTTGGCAATATACAAAAAAGGAATGGAAACTTGGAAAAAGTGTAATTAAATGGGTGTGCATTTATTGAAACCAGATTATAGGAATAATTTAGCAAAACCAGCAATGTTTTGGCCATATTCTTTGCCATACAATACATCTGAAACATTACAATGTGTGCCCAGTGTGTCCATTTGGGGGGATTTGTGGTTTGCTGAAACACAATAAGTAAAACATGTTATGGTTCTGTCTTAGATGAATAAATTGCAGAACTCGTTTGGATACCTGTTACTTGTTGAAACCAAAAGGTTTTCTTTATCCTGATGTATTCATTATAAAGATAATTTGATCTCACTAAGATTTCTTTCTCAAGTGTGTGTTTAAAATAAATAAATTTGAAACAGCAGGATCAAACTGCTTTAATGTGTCAAAATCAGTGGGCAAACGATCTAGAGTATATTCTGTGTTATCACAATGTGTCCTGGGGCTTTATTTTGTTATTTATCCATACATTTTGCAATTAGATTATATGTCACAAAACTATTTTGTAAATATATAAAAATTGCCTCCTGTAGTAAAATATGAAGGGATGTGTTTTCAAAACAATAGGACATTTTTCCCTATATAAAGCAAATTTTATAGCAAAAAAATGTATCTTTTCTAGTTGCACAAATATAAATTAGATAAGATGCAAATGTAATTGAACACCAGTAACAAAATAGAATAGCCTGATATGATAAACAAAAGTGACAAAGAATACAACTAATGAGGTCAGACCGCTCCCCAGAAAAAGGGAGGCGCTGTACCCCACCAGAATTACCTCTAGATTAAAAGATCATCGTATAGGTAATAAACTTTATTATAAATTGACATACAAAAATAAGTGCAACAACAAGTGAAAAGTGATAATCACAATCAATTAAAAAGGAGGGGAAACCTACATAGCTCAGTGTCAATTGTAGTAACAAATGGAAATAATGTGACATTTTAGCTACATCCCAGATTGGTATGTATCAAAACCCAACAAGATATCAAATTCAAGTGAACGGGATATAGTATTAGAAGGGAGAAGCACTACACCTTTAAATCAATCCACATCTACAGTAGGACACACAGGACTACAAATAAATCCTATTGGAAAGTACTCAAGCTCTCAGGGGTTAATTTGATTTGATTAAGTAGATGTAATTAAAAGACTCTTGTTTATGTAGGAAAATCCTGTGGCTATAATTTGTTGCAAAGCTGGAGGAGATAGAGAAAAAAAAAAATACATTAATTATCTGAAGTAAATTCTATCAATCCCCACAATACTGGGGTAGATACTGTGGTTTATACAGGAAAAGTCCTGAGGATAACTCCAAAACCGATACTGGTGCTGGATGGGTTAAGTTTAACCCTAAGGAGGCACTAGGTGCTAGTAGTTCACAATTTATTGGTTTAAGTATTACTTCATATAGAAGATTTGTGTAAACTCAATATTAGATGCAGGGGTAAAAACAAAATACCTAAATCTCCTTCACACTAGAAACAAGGCACTCAAACAGCGACGTTAAGAAAAAATGAAATGCAAATAAATCTGGAGGCACATTAGATTAAGAGAGAAGCACAAATGCTATGCAGTTTTGTATTTTATTTCTTCATTGTTTTTTTTTTTTAACCCCAAAAATGGTTGTCAACCTAGTTAATTTTTCATGGGATGTATAGCATAGTATGCCAAGAGCATAAGACGAAAGGCAGTTTTAAGCACTTCCAAAAACAATACATCCATACAAATTATTGTACTACTACATTATTTTTATTTTTCTCAAGGTAAGACAAACATCCCAGGAAACATCTTAATAAACCACTCATAAAATGTGAGTAATTAAGCAAAGTTAGCCCAAAAGAATGTACAAAATATCAGTGTAAAATGTGGCATATGAACAATATCATTAGGGCTTTTATTATATCTTTAAATATACATGAATAAATAAAAGAATTTTAAAAACAATCTTTACGTAAGGTACATTTGTTACAATGAGACAATATTGTATTACATGCTTCATTTAATATCTTCAGTATAAGCAGGACATCCCTAAATGCTTCTCATTTATGTTCAACCATTACAATTACTTGAGAAAAAATAAATATCGATGTTTCAATTTAAAATTTCAGGCAATGCACAGAAACAATTTTCTGTTGCATGTGATATTCTGCTTGAGCAATCTGTCTCGATTTAACATGCATTTATCCATCTTCAGTTAAAATATATTGCTTTTTAAGGATGGCTGCTGTTCAAATAATTTAGTTTGTGCTTTTACTTTCTAGAACACAATAAGTACATAAATCAGTAAGTTATTGGAAGTCATTAACTAAATAGAGACTAAGATTGCATTATTGATTTGTCATCTAATCACAGTTTACTGTACTTGTATGCTAGAAGCTAAACAACAATGATCACACTCTAAGATGAGACACTATTGTAACATGCTGGGCAAAATAAATTTATGTGTTGACAGGATGCAAGCCTGGCTAACTGACATATTGTTGAAAACCTTGAAGATCATAATTTGATAAGTGCTGGCTACGACGTAGCATTACCAAGTTTCAAAATATTTGCTAAACAAGAGCTCTACAAAATTACCTATAACTGGCACGGGGAATAATATGAGCAATAGGATCATGTTCTTACGGAAGCCCAAAGAGGCCATGTATATTCTAAAATCTTTATTACTACTTATCTTGAGAAAACAAGTTGGTTTCTCAAGAAAGCAAGTCAAGAAAATATTTAAAAAAATACATAGCCTCTCTGGGCTTCCATATGTTCTAATAATATACCATATAAATACTAGCTGTATACACAAGCAGATCATGTGTATACTTTATTGGTTTGTACGGATGAGTACTATGGACTTAGATATTTAGAGGGCCTTCACAGTCATATTGCCCATAATTCGTGGGTCTCGAAACAGGAGTTGTTAGAAATATGGGAATGGGAGATTATATGCCCCTGGTCTTACCCATATATTTTTAGCCTTTCATCCACCAGTTCTCAGTCTTTATCCCCCAGTTTTGTTAATCTTTCAGTCTGATTATTGGACTTTTTCCGTATTTGGTGTGCAGAAGCAGGCTTACGTTCCGTGCATTATCTTGTTTAGGGAAAGATTCAGCCTAAACATTACCCCCGGTGCTGTGACCCAAGAAAAGCAGGTACACATCAGTGATTAGAAGTGTAGCTTTCTCATATATTAACACATTTAGTGGATCTATGGGTATATGTTATGAAACATACTGGTTTTGCTTGTAGGAATAGAACTAGAAAGAATTTTAGACACTGAACCACTTCCCTGATTTCAAGAATTTTTATCTTGCTTCAGATGATTTGTATTGAACTTTCGTGAAAAATAATAACAATTATCCAGAAATAGAATATGAAACACACACGCTTTCTTCATAAATTAAGTTAACTAAATTGAGATACCATTTACCTTCTCTCAAGTGTATAGACAAGTGATTGAAATGTAATTTTGCAATGTTAAGACATTTTCCAACGCACAAGTTCTGCATTTGCAGAAAAAAAATGTTGCTTATAAATTGCAAATCTCTTTTACTAGGTCAAACCTTCTTAACCTCTTTGGTCTATATTTTCCATTGAGAGTTGTAAATTACTATTGATTCACACAGAAATCTCTAAATTACTGCCTCTGCTTCACCATCTATCACTATATATTTGTACGAGGTATAGAGTGTATATAATGAACACGAAACTGACCTCAGTACCTAAAAGAAAATACAGCCATCTCCAGCTTGGAGTATCTTGCTTAATTTAGTTATATATTTGCTTAAATGTACATCTACATATCATAACATATTGTGAAGTATTGTGCTCCCACAATCATACTGCATGGAAATTAGTAGAATTGTTGCAAAAAATGTCTATATAGTTGTTTCTTTTCTTTTTTTTTTTTAAATTCTTTATTTTGATGTGCAAGAAAGTAATAACATACAGGCTGGTAGCGCTACAACAGCATCTACAAGCTTAATGTGGTCAAACATTTGTGTACAGTGTTATGGCATGAGAGACAATTGCACTTTTTTAAAGTTAAAGAAACAGGCTTCAGCATAGATTTTATAACACTTTGAGTAATAAATGTAGTAATGCAAGCTCTGGTATTTGAAACAGGCTAGGTACATGCTGGTTAGTTCTAATGAATTATTCTAACGTTTAGTAACAGTAGCTTGAGGTTAAGAATTAAAGTATACGTCGTCGCTTTAGTTTCGGACCCTTGATGTAGTGTCGCTTAACTTATGCTTAAGTGAGGGATGTATATTGGTATAGTTGTTAAACATACTATGTGATTCCCTTAGCGAATAGTTATCTAGAGACTGGCTGGTTAGATTTTGCTCATGTTTACAGGGTGGTCTAGAGGTACCCTAGTGGATGGAGTATACCAGCATGTGGCAGATTACAATCAATAATGGCACAAAGTTCATGAGGGTAAGATGGTTGTATGCAAGACCGTCTCTGTGGTAGAAAGTCCCTCTTTAGGTAGGTGAGAGTTACCCCCTTCAGCTGCCGATGTGTTGTACCAGGATGCCAGGTCTGCTGCCGGTCGCTGGGTGCAGGGCAGGTTCTCTGCTGTGTTCCTGCTGCCTGTGAGGATCCAAGAGGGGTTTGGGCGATGGCTTGTTTGCTTCTCCCTGTGCAGGTAAGCTCCCCAGTGCAGTGGTAGTTGCGTGCTGCTGATGCTTGTGTGTGGAGTTTCGTTTCCCTACCCAGAGTAGGGAGGAAATACCGGGACCCCGCTGGAGGCTTCTGAGGGTGGTATTAGCAAAGGTGGGTGGCTTGTTGGGGTTCGAGGGAGCCTGCAGGTGGATGGCTGCAGAAAGGATCTGTGCTGCAGGTGTTTACGGTCCGCTCGTTGTACTGCCGCTGCGGGTAAGAGGTCTGTGCAGGCCCTGGTCTCAGCATCATCCCACGTGGTCTCCGCCATCTTGGCATCAGTGCCTGTAGTGCGGATCTTGGCTGCCTTGCTGTGTTGCCTTGCTGGTTTTGCTGGTGGGGACCGGGATCACCCCCCCGGTCCATAGGGGGGGGTATGGGGCCGGTTCCCCGCGGTCTGACTCTTAGCGCTGAGCGGCAGGGCAGCGGCCGTCCGCCCCGCTCACCGCCGGAGTAGGCCTCGGTAGAGCCAGTGAGGGATCCTCCTCTAGGGGACTGAAGCCCGTTAGGCCAGCCTCACCCTAGATCCAGTGCTCTCCGCCCGCTGAGGGCCCCCCTTGCCGGATGATTTTGTGCCAGGATTCATGTTTTTTTAAGCCTATTCGGACTTAGGCTGCAGGTGCTGGTCGAGCCGTCGACCATTCCAGCTCGGCGGTCCGGCCCCGCCCCCCCTATATAGTTGTTTCTATGTAGTTGTGCTGTGCTATGGCATTCTATATGAAGAAAAAAAAATGTTGAAGGCTGAGGGATAAATGAGAGAGAGAGAGAGGGGAGGGGGGGTATCCCTGTGTTTAGCTCTATTTTGACATTGTATGGCTAAAGAAATATAACCAAGTATTCTTGAAGGTCTTTTTAGAATGGTAACACAAAACATTATTATAACAAACTGGGATATTGCATTCATGTAGCACAAAACTTAATTATGCTAAAAAAAACTAGCATAATACAAGTTATACATTTATATTAAAATATAGACAAAGATTTTATCTCCCACACTCATGTGTAAGCACAAACAGAAAGGGCAATATGTAACTAAATCCTGAAAGTGTTAAAAACAGATATAGCCAAACAAAGGTTCTAATTATTATATATCACATGTTAATATAAGGGGTGACTTAGTACACACATTGTTACATTTCACTATGGGAGAATTAAATGAACGCTTGCATAATTTTCTTTAAAAAGAAATATTGAACAAAATTCACAACATAAGTCTAATGAAACAAGTAAATAATCTTCCATATGGTGTAGCTACGTTGGCAGGATAAATAGACCAAACATTTTCTACATTTAAAAAGGAATTAAGAATGCTGTAAACTAATGTAAAGTTATCTGCAGAATGAAACTGCATTACAAGTTCAGGCTCTTTGGAATCAGTCTAAATTGTGTCTGGCTTAAATTACATTGTAATTCTCCCAATGAGATTATGCACATGGACAGGGCCACCATCAGGGCATGACAACCATAACGGTTGTCATGGGCCCGGTGGTCCTATATATATATATATATATATATATATATATATATATATATATATATATATATATATATATATAGTGATTGCCACTATATATATGTGCACCTACGGGCCCCCGGCTACTTGTACACTGCAGAGGGAGCCCAGCACACTCCAGCATTTTTACTTTACAGCAGCTCGATTCTCTGTCTCTCTAACTCTCATGAGGTTTGTGTGAGTTAGAGAGATAGAGAGAGTAACTGCTGTAAAGTGAAGACGCTTGAGTGTGCTGAGGTGTCTCTTCAGTGTACAGCTCCTGGCTCCCTCCACCATGCCACGGACCACCGGGGAAAGCAATCTCCTCCCTCTCTGGCTGCCCTAAGAAGCAGGGAAGGGGGAATAAGATAACATTTATTACTATAAATGTAAAAAACATTTGCTCTTGCCCCCCAAAATGCAACCCACACCCCTATTTTTCATAACATTTACACACACTACATGCCTACACAAAACACACTCTGCATTCACTATACAAACACTACATCCTTACATATAAACACACTCTGCATTCACTATACATACACTACATGCCTACACAAACACACACTCTGCAGTCACTATACATACAAACACTACATCCACGACACAAACACAACTCTGCATTTATTATACACACACTACATCCATGACACAAACACAACGCTGCATTTACTATACACACACACTACATCCACTACACAATCACACACTCTGCATTCACTATACACACATTACATCCACTACACACACACTCTGCATTCAGCATACACCCTCTGCAGTCAAATACACACTACATTTACTACACAAACACACACTCTGCAGTTACTATACATACAAACACTACATGCATGACACAAATACAACTCTGCATTCACTATACACACACACTCTGCATCTAAAACACACAATCACTACATACATTGCACAAACATATAATCTGCATCCACTATACACACTGCATCCATCACACGCACGGCATCCACTTTACACCTGCACTCTGCATCCAGCTGTCACTACAAACCATGGCTGGAGAGTGCCTCCAAAAGTCAGTTCCTACGATGCCGAACAAATTGTTCTCAAATTCAAGATTTTGATGATCAGTCAGAAACCTTTAAGAATAAACGTACATATAAGAAGTACTCCCCTATAAAACTAAACAAAACCATTGAGACTGTTCAGAAAAAAGAAAGAATGGCGTTGAAAGAGAAAATGGGCAAAAATACCCCTTTTATTCCTATAATTTTTTATTTCAATGAGAAGAATAACTATATGAAGAAGGTAGTGAAGAAACATTGGCACATACTAAGACAAGCTGAGACCCTACAAGATTTTATTCCAAGAAGACTCAATATCGTTTATAGAGGAGCTCCTAATTTTAAGTCTATCCTTATGAATAATTTTACTAGAGAACACAAGTCTAAAAAGCCAATGTCATCAGTATATCTATTTATTTATAAAATATTTTACCAGGATGGATACATTGAAATTTCTCTCGTTTATAAGTATGTCCTGGGTCCACAAAGCATTGCATTTTTACAATAGGATACAATATTACAAAAATACAATATACAAACTATATATATATATATATATATATATATATATATATATATATATATATATAGTACACAGTTGCAAGAAAAAATATGTGAACCCTTTTGAATGATATGGATTTCTGCACAAATTGGTCATAAAATGTGATCTGATCATCATCTAAGTCACAACAATAGACAATCACAGTCTGCTTAAACTAATAACACACAAAGAATGAAATGTTGCCATGTTTTTATTGAACACACCATGTAAAGATTCACAGTGCAGGTGGAAAAAGTATGTGAACCCTTGGATTTAATAACTGGTTGAACCTCCTTTGGCAGCAATAACTTCAACCTTAACTTCAACGTTTCCTGTAGTTGCAGATCAGACATGCACAACGGTCAGGAGTAATTCTTGACCATTCCTCTTTACAGAACTGTTTCAGTTCAGCAATATTCTTGGGATGTTTGGTGTGAATCGCTTTCTTGAGGTCATGCCACAGCATCTCAATCGGGTTGAGGTCAGGACTCTGACTGGGCCACTTCAGAAGGCATATTTTCTTCTGTTTAAGCCATTCTGTTGTTGATTTACTTCTATGCTTTGGGTCATTGTCCTGTTGCAACACCCATCTTCTGTTGAGCTTCAGCTGGTAGACAGATGGCCTTAAGTTCTCCTGCAAAATATGTCTTGATAAACTTGGGAATTAATTTTTCCTTCGATGATAGCAATCACAAATTCAGGCCAAATGGCCTTCCAACTTGTGCTCTGAACTTATCTAATACGTAATGGAATGTAGAAGGGGAAGCAAAGTTGGTTTAGGTGTGCCGAAACCAACATACAAGTAGGCCTGTAATAAAAGAGGGCAAAAGAGGATTCAAAGAAACACACTTTATTGCAAATTTATAAAGCTTGTGTACTGAAAGCTTGTTAGGAGCTTTTACTCTGATTGAGGTATTTATGTAACTGAGCTGAGGATTACCTGTGGCCCCATCACTTAGTGATGTAAACTGGGGTGTAAGAGCTTGAAGCTGCTGATGCAGTGCTTTTGCGAAAAAAGAGAGACCAGCGAAGGAAGCCATGATGTAGCTCACCTTAATGGAAGATTTAGATGTGAAGTAATGGATTAGGACTGATAGTGTGTGGATGACCTTGGATACGTAAACAGCAGAGTGACAGAATAAGAGGTATAAGTAAGATGCTTGACTTGTAGGTTTAGAGGAAGTGGCAAAAATTACCATGGTTTAACTGCAAAGTCTTGAATCAAGCAAACTCTACTTATTACATGGTACAATATACAAAGCCCAAGAGTGAGTGATAGAGTAGTCGTGAAACTGTGTGAAGCTTGCATACCTGTACGAGGTGTAATTGTGTGATTAGTCCAAGATTAGCTCATGGAAAGATGGTATCCTGGATGGTATGTTATGGGTCATAGGGAGTGCCTGAAAGAAGACCTTAAATTGAGCGTGAAAGAGCGTCAGCGTCTGTGTTGTGGATACCAGGAATGTAAAAGCAGACTAAAAAGAGCTGAGAGGTTGCTGCCAGCCAAGTCAGCCTGTGAATCAGCCACAAAATGGTTAGCAAGGATGGCCGCCCTTGTTAATGATGTTGCAGGCTGTGGGCTGGCTGTGTCAAAGCGGTATTTAACTGCCTTGCCGGTCCAAAGATGACCCCATGTGAGGGTGGCCGCCACGATGGGGTAGATCTCTGACAAAGTAGAAGTCTCTCTAAAGTCCGGCAAGGCATCCGTCACAGTGGGCAAGGCATCCCTAACCAGTGGTTGCCTGGTTACAGAGGGACCCCGGGTGTCGTGAAAAGGAGGCTGTGGTGGTGTGAATACTGTTAGGTGTTTGTGAACCTGTTAATCAACAAAAAAAGTCATCCAGATAGTGAATGACTGATGGACACCTGAATATTTTCAGGAGCAGCCAGCAGAGGGTTTGTGCAAAGATGTTGAATACTTAGGGCTGCTCCTAGAGCCAAACGTAGGCCAGGTGCCATAGTGAAGAGTGAATAGGTAGTAGATTAAAGGCGTTGGATAAGTCTGTCTTGCTCAACCAGGCCTTACTACTTGCTGAAGAGGTAGCTTGTATGGCATGGTCGATTTATGTATTGCAGTGCAAACTCCTTAGCGGGAATGAGGAAGTTTGATGCTGGGAATGGATGTAGAGTGCGGTGCGGAAGAGGTCTATGATAAGACGTATTATAGGGTATTGTGAATGGCTACCTCGATGGGAATGGTATGCCAAGATGAGAAGTGGGAAGACCGGAAACAGGCGATCGTAAAACCAGCGTATGATTGCTGTGGACAGAAGTTGGTCCACCGTAAGAGGGTCAATGGATGCAGATAATAGGTTAGGGCATATGAGTGTATCTGTGGAAATGGCGATAAGGCCCGTGTGAAACCCCTGTGAGAAACCCAGCACCAGAATCTACCAGATGCCTAGCTGGGTGTAAATGCAGATAGCATTCCAGGATATCAATGTTAACCTTAGTTAGGCATATCTAAGTTGACAGACGGACTGCATATGTGGACTAGGTGTGGGTTCTGAAGCAGATGTGCAAAACCCTGCATGTAGTAAAATAGCATACCCCAGTATTAAAGTGATAGTGCACCCGAGCCTTCTCCAGAAATTAAATAGTCAGCCCAGCTTGTCCCTCTGGCCGCTTCCCTGTAGTGCGTGGGGTGAAGGAGTGGTGAGAAGTGGAAGTGGCTGTCTCTATGCGAGAGGAAATGATAAACAGAGGAATGGAAAGCTTTGTTAAGTCATAGGTCTCACTCTTTTGGACTCCTGAAATGTCACAATGAATATAACCTTTGTACTGTAGGGTGTCTTGGGAAGTTAAGTGATGATGTTAGTTTAACGTCCTATCCATTGAGAATTTCTTTCTCCATGGAAATTGGAACAGAGTGGGCCGGTGAGACTTATCGGCCTGTTGATCGTTTGGAGGCTGGTCGGGATAGCGACTGGGGACTCCTGATTGGAATCTGAGGAGTAAGCTGTCGGCCCTTGTGAACTAGAGCCGGGCCTAGCGACGTTGGCCTGAGCCGTCGTGAGCCTGTGTAGTTCTGCCTTACTGGCAGTGGCTGGGGAGGGGATACCCCTGTGTCGGAGCTCTGCTGACATTTTTGGAATAGTCCAATATCTTAGGGATCTGGGGGTAGAAGGTGTGAAGGATTCCTCCGGAGACCCACGTCTGACTGGCATGCTGGGTATTTCTTCCATCATCAGACCGATTATTGGTATGGATTCTTGTGACATTCTGAAAAAAAAATAATGATTTCGATAAGTAATGTGTCTTAGAGGTGTGAAAGAGACCTTCGGAGAACTGGCATGTTAGCTAGTGCCGAGACGAAGAATTTACCTAGAACCAAGTGACAGGTGAGGCCCTGCTAGTGCCAAGTGGTGGAGAGAGGCTCTACCTATGATTTGGGCTGAGGGAGTTTTGTGGCCACTTGAACGTGGTGGCAGGATGTCGTCCTCTCGGTGACCGTAAGAGATTCAAAACGTGTGGCCGTGACTTGGAAAGCCCTAACTGTAGCCCTAAAGAAGGGCGAGCAAGGTGGCTAAGTATGATTTGGTCGTGGGGCTGAACCTCCGTGTATGAGGTGGGGTGTAGACCTCGCGGGACCGTAGTATTACTTAGGATAGCTAAGGCCAGAGCCTAACCCTCAATGCCAGTTCTCTATTCTGATGGGGCTTGTCTCTTAGAATGGTGTGATATAACGTATGTAGATACTTAACCTTGAGTGTTTGTCCTCTTTCTTTGGGCAATGCGCTTAAAGATTACAATATATTCTTGCTTCTGCAGGGAACGGGCCCGGTCTGGGAAACCTTAGGGGAAAAAGATGCTAGTGGGCTTGAGGCGTTCCACTGGTATAATGAGTGTAAAATGTAGAACGTATGGGTAGGTGTGTATCAGAGATACTGTAACGTAAGAACTTAGGTAAGCTGAGGGACCTGAACGTTGGTCCGTAAATTAAAGTCAAGCCCCTGGGTTTCCACAAATGTGAATTTTTTTAATGATACGAAGTCAAAGTAAGGCCTTAAGGAGAAACGTAATCGTAATCGTAGTGAGTAAGATTACCAATACCTGATACTGAAATGTAGGGAACCAGGTAGCCTGTAGGTTGTCGATGACGTAGGACTTGGCAAGCTGCGGTAACAACACAGGTCTAAGTAATAATATGTATAAATGAATGACACAAATTTACCGTTAATTATAGTAGTAATACGGTGGATTATGATTATGAGATTGTGGTTGACATTTTGTGAGGAATCTTAGACCAGGTACGTTTTGATATTTAGAACCCACTTTGGGAGGTGTGGGGCTGTATGAGGCCCGTAATTAAATATAATTTATAGGATGGGAAGTAGTGCCACAGTGATATTGTCATTATATCTAGTGGTGACTGGAGAGCCATGTACTACACGTAAATTTATGTAAGGTAAATAATTAAGAAAGGGGTGAGTGCTATTGGTTTAGGAAATGACATGACAAAGGTATAATTTATGACAGTTTGTGAAAATTAAAACGTATGAAGCCTCCTGCATTCGGCTAACTGAACGAACAAGGGGAATATAAACGGGACCGACCGCCTGTGGTCGGTTAAGTTAGCATGTGAAAACAGAATGAGAGCCGTTTAAGTGTGTTCGGCTGTACTGGCATGCAAATGAACAAACGAACATAAGTAAATATAGTGCGGTCGGTAGCTATTTAAACAAATATAACGAAGGAGTGTGTACTCTGCGATCGGCTGTGAGCCGTACGAACGCAGAAGTACACGAACAGAGAAAAGTGCACGAACGGGTAAGTATAATACTAATAATAAAAGGGAGCCTATCCTCGCGTTTTTAGGCCCGAAACGTGGGAAATAGCCGAACGCTATTTCCCACGTTATGCTTACGTGGACGTGCCGTTCTCGTGACCGGAAGTCGAGTAGCGAGCGAGGAAGGATAGAAGCCAGTTGACGGGCATGGAGGCAGGAGCTGCTGGTGATGGACTGTTTGCTGGAGACTGGATTCTGGCTGGAACAAAGGACCGGAAGGGCTGGTTGCGACGGAGATGACAAACAGCTTGCACGACAAAGGTAAGTAGGGGGGTAGGGTTTAAATAGGATCATAACTCCTCCCACAAATTCAGGCCAAATGGCCTTCCAACATATAGTAAACTATGTATATATATATATATATACACACACACACACACACACACCCACCCACACACACATACATACATACATATATACATTTAATACATAACAGGTAATAAATATAAAGCCACTAATTCCTCTGTTAAGTCTATAGTTACTCACTTCAAGTCAAACAAAACAAATAAATCTTTTCCCATAAAGGACTTTATTAGCTGTAACCAGTGGTGTATCCTGGTTTTGTGCTGCCCTAGGCAGGACAAAACTCAGGCGCCCCCCCTCCCCCCACGCCACCCCCATCCAACCTTTCCCCCCGCCCCGCATTCTAAATACACACACACACACACACACACACACTCGCTAACAGAAACACACACACACACTAACAGACACACTCACACTCACTAACAGACAAACACACTCACTGACAGACACACACTCACTCACTAGCAGACACAAACTAGCAGACACACACACTCACTGACATACACACACACTCACAGGCAAACACACACTGACAGACACAGACACACACTAACAGACACACACACTAACAGACACAGACACACACTAACAGACACACACACTAACAGACACAGACACACACTAACAGACACACACACTAACAGACACAGACACACACTAACAGACACACACACTCACCCACCCACATTAACACATTTTTTAAATTTATTTTTAACACATTTTTTTAAATTTTTTTTAACACATTTTTTTTATTTATTTTTAACACATTTTTTTATTTTTATTTTTTAACACGTTTTTTTAAATTTATTTGTAACACAATTTTTTTAAATTTATTTTTAACACATTTTCTTTATTTAACCCCCCCCCCCCAGCCTCCTTACCTTTGGGAATGCTGGGGAGGGGGGTGTCTCTTCCTCCCTGGTGGTCCTGGTGGTCCAGCGGCTGCTGGGCGATCGGGCGGGCGGCCGGCTGGCCGGCCGGCGAGGGAGCACTTCCCCTGAGCTGTCTGCTCAGCTCCCTCGCGCGCCTCAGAGTGAGGCTGGGAGCCGGAATATGACGTCATATTCCGGCTCCCAGCCTCACTTGCGGCTGGCGAGGGAGCTGAGCAGACAGCTCAGGGGAAGTGCTCCCTCGTCGGCCGGCCGCCCGCCAGGCAGTGCCGCCCGATCACCCAGCAGCCCGCCGGCATGTCTGTTAGCCGCAAGGCTAACAAGACATTTGCCTTGGGCATTTGGGGGCGGCTTTTTTTGCCGCCCCCTGGAAAATGCCGCCCAAGGCAAATGCCTTGTTTGCCTCGCGGCTAATACGCCCCTGGCTGTAACACCAAAAACTTAATTTATCTATTGGAGTGCCTCTGTGGCCAATATGTTGGAATGACCTCAAGATGCCTCGAAATAAGACTTGGTGAACATTGCTGCAACATTATTAAAGGTTGTCCAAATCACTCAGTTTCCAAGCACTTTACAATACATAACAGTAACCCTAAACTTTTAAAATGTATTGACATTCAAATATGTAAAGTCCCTTGAAGAGGGGAAATATAAAGAATATTTTAGGCAAAAACGATATTGAGTGGGTTTTTAATCTGAAAACCCCAACAGCAAATGGCCTCAATGCCGAATTCTACTTATTTAACTTTATTTAATTTTGTATCTTTCAATATACATTATTATTTTAGTTTTTTTTACAAGTGTCATTATCCTTTAAAAATATTTTATTCCATCCTCTATGTCTCACATATTGCTGATTCCACTATATTAATTTGCCCATTTATCTTTATGTTACTGTCCTTACTGTACTTACTGTTACTGTTATTATAATATAGGGTATGTATTCCTGACCCTATAGTGTTTAACCCACCATTTAGGTGGCTTGCCCTCCTTAAAAGCAATTAAAGCTCAACTTATTTCCAGTGCCGCACAGGTCCGCCAGCGTTAGCTCTGCCCCTTGATGACATCATCAGAATTGCCGATTTTTTTGCCAACCCAATGCTTCCCCCTGGGGAAAGCATTGGATCGGCTGAAATCGGCAAGGGTGCGGGGCCAACACCATTTTGGCCAATCAACACCTCCTCATAGAGATGCATTGAATCAATGCCCCTCTATGAGGAAAATTCAGTGTCCCCATGCAGAGTGTGGAGATGCTGAGCGGCACTGCTGCCTACTGTGCAGCACTGAGCCAGGAAGCACCTCCAGTGGCCATCTGAGGAGTGGCCACTTGGAGGTGTCCCTAGGGGCAACGTAAACACTACCTTTTCTCTGAAAAGGCAGTGTTTGCATGAAAATGCCTGAAGGCAATGATTATATTCACCAGAACAACTACATTAAGCTGTAGTTGTTCTGATGACTATAGTGTCCCTTTAACCCCTTAAGGACCAAACTTCTGGAATAAAAGGGAATCATGACATGTCACACATGTCATGTGTCCTTAAGGGGTTAAAGTTTATTTATCTTATTTACATTTATTATGTGTATATACTTTTATGTTTCTGTTTCTTGTAGGCAGTTATCCAATTTTTTTTTCTCCAGCTTTAGTTACTTTCATCTTCTTGTAATATGGCAGATTTTGCCCAGTTCTCCTTTTTTTTTTTAACCTCCTCCAAACATGGCTGCTGCAGCCCATCACATGGCTTGCAGCAACCAATTATAATCCTCTTGCATCAAGGCCACTGCTCACTTCATTGTCCCTCCTTTATTTGGTCCCCCCTTATAACTTACTTCACTGCTTAGGTATGTAGCCAAACCCAAATTCAGTTCCCAGAACTACAAAGTGGGTGGCCATTTTGGATCGTCTGACATAGTTTGCTGCCTTCATTTTTATAGTGCTAAACCTGTTCGCTTTTTACTGCATCCGCCACACACATTCTACATCCACTATTTACACACCACATTCAGTACACAAACACTTCATCCTTGTAGGCGAACACAGAATGGGCCCTGTGGGCCAGCTTGGGGGCAGGTCCTGTGGGCAAACTCTGGGCGACCCTGTGGACAAACTCTGGACAACCCTGTGGGGGGAGTTGAGGGTTTAGCCCCAGGGGCCTATAACTTGAGCTGTGTTAGGGGCACCAAAACTCCTGATGACAGCCCTGCTGTCAGGGTACCTGAGGCCTCTACCTCTAAGGGAGGTAGAGACTTGGTGGTGTATCCGTCCAGGCGAGCTGTTTCCTCCGTTCCTCGCGGTTCATCCAGTCACTTAAACACCGGCCGCGAGGAATCCACGTCCTTTTCTAGCAGGACGCTCAATACGTGACGTCATGACGCTAGCACGAGCAATCTGTCACTCAAGTGTCCGATATCCAATCGGTACTTGTCAGAGGCGTGATTTCCATCCAGAGCCAGGGTATTTAAGCTTACTCCTTACTTCAGCTCATTGCCCTGTCGTGGTTCTAGCTTGTCTAGTCACTCAGTGCTCTGGTATTCTAGTTTGCTCTATTGGTTTTGACTCGGCTCGTTGTACTACCCTGTTTCTCTGTTATCCCTTGACCCGGCTTGTCTCTCGCTTATCTGTCTTCTCGTTCCCTCGACCTCGGCTTGCCTCTGACTATTCTTTACTCTCGGTACGTTAGTCCGGCCATTCTAAGGCCCGGTATACGTACCTTTCCACTCTTTGTACTCTGCGTGTTGGATCCCTGTCCCGATCCTGACATTACGACAGGGCCAATGGATCCTGCAGGTACAAACAGTCAGCTTGGTTCTTCGGATCCCAGGTTTGACGCCATGGAACATAGGATGGATCAGATGGCTTTGGCACTACAGGCACTTTTGTCTCGTGCTAGTAATCCACCTGAGGAGACACGTACTCCTTCTATCTCTCCTGCAGTCTCAGGTCTAGAGGTAGCCACTGTAGGTGCTTCTTCCCGTATTACCCCACCAGTACGTTATGGCGGGTCACCGGAGAAGTGTCGTGGCTTTCTAAACCAGATTAGCATCCATTTCGAATTACAACCCCGCTCTTATCCTACAGATAGAGCAAAGGTTGGATTTATTATTACTCTGCTCATTGAAAAAGCTTTGAGATGGGCCAATCCTTTATGGGAGAATGATAATCCACTCGTCTATAATTATAATGCCTTTGTAGCTGCGTTTAGAAGAACTTTTGACCCTCCTGGCAGAAAGGTCAATGCAGCTAGATTAATGTTGCGCCTTAAACAGGACAATCGAACACTTGTGGATTATGCACTAGAGTTCAGATCCTTGGCGGCAGAAGTTAAGTGGAACGAACAGGCTTATATAGATGTGTTTCTGAATGGGTTATCAGATGTAATTCTTGACGAGGTCGCTACTAGAGAACTCCCTGAAAATTTGGAGGATTTAATTTCTTTTATATCTCGTATTGATGAACGCTTAAGAGAGAGGCAGAACACTCGAGATAGGACCCGTAGACCCTCCTTTAAACTAGCGCCTACCTTTCAAATCTCTGAGTTCGAAGACTTACGTATTCCTGAACCTATGCAGATAGGCAGTACTCATCTCACTGAAAGGGAGAGACAGTACAGGAGAAGGGAGGGTTTATGTATGTATTGTGGAGTCAGGGGTCATTTACGCCTAAATTGTCCCAATCGTTCGGGAAACGCTCGCACCTAAGTTCCTCTAGAGGACAGGCCTTGGGTGTTTCTACTTTGTCCTCTATTCACAACTACAAGGAGCTCAGGCTTGTGTTACCCGTTTCTTTAAAGTGGGAGAAGGGAGTAGTTAAGACTATGGCACTAATCGATTCTGGAGCTGCTGAGAGCTTTATAGATCAGGGTTTTGCTGCCAAGCATGCTATTCCATCCCAGTTAAAAGAGACACCTCTGGCTGTCGAGGCCATCGATGGTAGACCGTTACTTGAGCCTGTTATTTTCCATGAGACCATACCGATTAACTTGACTGTTGGCATCCTGCATAAAGAGGATATATCCTTGATGCTCATTTCTTCTCCGTCTATTCCCATAGTTCTGGGGTACTCCTGGCTGAGGAGACACAACCCTATTATTAATTGGGAATCAGGGGAGATAGTTTCGTGGGGAGAGAATTGTCAAGAAAAATGCTTGCGAAAGGTCTTACCTCTTGGATTAACTAATACATCGAATACCTCTGACAATCCTACAGAGACTCAAATTCCGCCTCAGTATCTAGATTTAAAGGCAGTATTTGACAAAAAGAAAGCCGATACCTTACCCCCACACAGGTCCTTTGATTGCAAAATTAACCTACTCCCTGGTACCATGCCTCCCAGAGGTCATGTATACCCATTATCTATAAAGGAGAACTCAGTCCTAGAGGAATATATTCACGAGAATTTAGACAAGGGATTCATCAGGAGGTCCTCCTCCCCTGCCGGGGCTGGATTTTTTTTTGTTAAAAAGAAAGATGGTTCTTTGAGACCTTGTATTGATTATCGAGGCTTGAATAAGATAACCATTAAAAATGCCTACCCGATTCCCTTGATCACCGAACTCTTCGATCGTTTGAAGGGCTCTACAATTTTCACCAAGTTAGACCTCAGAGGGGCATATAACTTGGTGAGAATCCAGCAGGGACATGAGTGGATGACGGCATTCAATACTCGATATGGTCACTATGAATATACTGTCATGCCTTTTGGGTTATGCAATGCGCCAGCAGTATTCCAAGATCTGATTAATGAGGTTCTTAGGGAATTTCAGCAAGAGTGCGTCATTGTATACCTAGATGATATACTCATTCATTCTAGTGACATTGAGATTCATCACAAGCAAGTCAGGAGGGTTTTGCACAAGCTTCTCCAGCATGGCTTGTACTGCAAGTTGGAGAAATGTAGCTTTGATCAAACCCAGGTAACCTTTCTCGGCTATGTGATCTCTGGGGAGGGATTTAAGATGGATCCGGATAAGCTCCAATCCATTCTAGAGTGGCCTTTACCCACAGGTCTTAAAGCCATACAGAGATTTATTGGTTTTTCCAATTATTATAGGCGCTTTATTAAGGGCTATTCTTCCATTATTGCACCTATCACTAACATGACCAAACAGGGGGCTGACACTAAGAATTGGACTACTGAAGCTCTCCTTGCGTTCAAGACTCTCAAGGAGCTTTTCGCTTCCGCTCCAATTTTAGTTCACCCTGACACTTCTCTGCCTTTTTTGCTCGAGGTAGACGCATCAGAGACTGGTTTAGGTGCTGTTCTATCTCAAAGGTTGGGTGTTGATAAACCATTACATCCATGTGGATTTTTCTCTAAAAAATTGACCGGTACTGAAAGCAGGTATGACATTGGTGACAGAGAATTACTAGCGGTTATCAAGGCTTTGAAAGAATGGAGACATTTATTGGAAGGTACATTACATCCTGTTACCATCCTGACAGACCACAAAAACTTGTCCTATATCGGAGAGGCCAAGCGTCTGTCCTCCAGGCAGGCTCGTTGGTCGTTGTTTCTTACCCATTTCAATTACGTTCTGACTTACAGACCTGGGTCAAAGAATTCTAAAGCCGATGCGCTATCTCGCCAATATGAACCCTCTGCTTCAGTTGAACCACTTTTGTCTTCCATTGTACCCAAATGCAATATTATTGCTAATACCAGTCTCAAAATTCATTCTCCGCTACTTGACCAGATCTTGAAGTCACAACATCTAGCTCCCGGAAACACTCCTGAGGGAAGAAACTTTGTTCCTCCTGAACTTCAACTGGAGCTCTTACAATGTTTTCATGAAAGTAAAATAGCTGGTCATCCTGGTATTCGCAAGACATACTCTCTGATATCCAAGGATTTCTGGTGGTCTTCACTTCGAAAGGATATTGAGGAGTTCGTCGCAGCTTGTGAGACTTGTGCCAAGACTAAACTACCTCATGCATCCCCATGTGGCCTGTTACACCCCTTGGACATTCCTGAGAAACCTTGGTCCTGTTTGTCCATAGACTTTATCGTTGATTTGCCTGCTTCCAAAAGACAGACTGTTATTCTCACGGTGGTGGATAGATTTACTAAGATGGCCCATTTCGTGCCATTACCTAAACTTCCGACTTCTCCTGAATTGGCGGAGATTTTTGCGAGAGAAGTTTTTCGCCTACATGGGATTCCTTCAGAGATTGTTTCTGATAGAGGTTCTCAATTTGTCTCACGTTTCTGGAGATCCTTTTGTTCTCAAATGGGCATCAAATTGAACTTTTCCTCTGCATATCACCCTCAGTCTAACGGAGCTGCTGAACGTACTAATCAAAAGATCGAACAGTATCTGCGTTGCTTTGTTTCCGAACACCAGGACGATTGGGTCGGTCTGATTCCTTGGGCGGAGTTCGCACACAATAACCTTGTTTGCGATTCAACTCGCTCTAGCCCTTTCTTCATGAACTATGGCTTTCATCCTTCGATTTTTCCTTCGGTTTCCTCTTCTCAGGGGATACCGTCGGTTGATGATCATGTCGCCAACCTGAAGAAATTATGGGATCAGACTCGACAAATTCTATTACATAGTTCCTCGCTGTTCAAGAAACACGCTGACAAACATAGAAGAGCGGCTCCTGTTTTTGTTCCTGGGGATAGGGTATGGTTGAGTACTAAGAATATTCACCTAAAAGTTCCGTCCATGAAATTTGCTCCTCGCTACATAGGCCCTTACAGGGTTCTCACTCGTATCAATCCGGTTGCGTATCGCCTTGCTCTGCCACCTGCCTTACGCATTCCTAACTCTTTTCATGTCTCCTTGTTGAAACCCCTCATTTGCAACAAATTCTCCTCTAAGGTCCCCTCGCCTCGTCCTGTTCAGGTGGAGGGTCGGGAGGAGTACGAGGTCAGCTCCATCATTGACTCCAGAATTTCAAGGGGAAAATTGCAATATCTGGTCAACTGGAGGGGATATGGTCCTGAGGAGAGGAGTTGGGTACCTCAGGAGGACGTCCATGCTTCTCGCCTTCGCAGAGCATTTCACCTTCGCTTCCCATCTCGCCCCGGTTCATTCCGCCCGGTGGGCGTATCTGAGAGGGGGGGTACTGTCAGGGTACCTGAGGCCTCTACCTCTAAGGGAGGTAGAGACTTGGTGGTGTATCCGTCCAGGCGAGCTGTTTCCTCCGTTCCTCGCGGTTCATCCAGTCACTTAAACACCGGCCGCGAGGAATCCACGTCCTTTTCTAGCAGGACGCTCAATACGTGACGTCATGACGCTAGCACGAGCAATCTGTCACTCAAGTGTCCGATATCCAATCGGTACTTGTCAGAGGCGTGATTTCCATCCAGAGCCAGGGTATTTAAGCTTACTCCTTACTTCAGCTCATTGCCCTGTCGTGGTTCTAGCTTGTCTAGTCACTCAGTGCTCTGGTATTCTAGTTTGCTCTATTGGTTTTGACTCGGCTCGTTGTACTACCCTGTTTCTCTGTTATCCCTTGACCCGGCTTGTCTCTCGCTTATCTGTCTTCTCGTTCCCTCGACCTCGGCTTGCCTCTGACTATTCTTTACTCTCGGTACGTTAGTCCGGCCATTCTAAGGCCCGGTATACGTACCTTTCCACTCTTTGTACTCTGCGTGTTGGATCCCTGTCCCGATCCTGACACCTGCACTCAGGTTCTTAGCCTGTGTTGCAACTTAAAGACAGCCAAGTGATCAGGAAGAAAATAATGTCCAAATTGTGCATAGTAGATTTAAATTTCTTGGCTAGGACTGTACAGCAAGGGCAAGTGTGACAACCTACCGGTTTGCTTGGAGAGAAATAGCATCCCCTTACCAGATGCCTGAAAGTAATAGGGGAGCCTGGGAGATATACGAGGACATGGGTGTCTTTATTTACAGAGGAAGCAATAAAGCCAGAAAGAAGCAGAAAGGAAGAGGTCAGGTTGTTCGATGGTCAAGGCTGGCAGCAAAGAAGCAATGTCAAGAGTCCAGACATCCCAAGTCTCCTGGTAGGTCCAGGAGGCTCCTGCATATTTAATGTTGTTCCCGGCCACCTGCATACCATGTGTAATATCACAGAAATTAAACACACAGTCTGACATAAAATGCATGTGTTTAATTTTCCAGGATATTACATATTATAAATGCCCCCTACTCATTACCCACCTGAACCCATATTGATCCTGATCAGGAGCCCGGTTGTGTGCCCGGCCCTATAAGAGCCATGTGGGATGAAGGAGGCTGAAGCCAGCACCACAAGAAGTAGAGAGAGGTTGAAGTGAGCTGCTGCTGCATGCTCACTCCCATTAGCCTCAGCCCAGACCCCAAAAGGTAAGCTAACAGGTGGTTGCAATGTATGTCAGATTTGTGTGTGTATGTGTATCAGTGTGTATTTGTGACAGTGTGTGAATGTGTTAGTGTGTGTATCTGAGTGTCTGTGCCAGTGTGTGTATCTGTGTATGAGTGTATATGTATCAATGTGTGTATCTATGTATATGTGTCAGTGTGTATATGTGTCAGTGTGTGTATCTGAGTGTCTGTGTATGTGCCAGTGTGTATATCTGAGTGTCTGTGTATGTGCCAGTGTGTATATGTGCAGGGATGGCTCTACCCTATAGGCAGACTAGGCAGTGGCCTAGGGCGCTGTGTGAGAGGGGGCGCCCGCAGGGGCTGTAATACTGTCTGAATCCCCAATGAGAGTATGCTGGCAATGTTCACTCACTGAGAGCACAGAGACCCCGCCTCCGCCTGTGATACAGCTGCAGGCGCCCTCCCCTCACTGCTTCAGCCCTCCTTGTATTTCAGAATAAATGCTTTCTGTTGATAATAGGAGTTACGATTGTAACTCCGCCTCTTTCCGCCCACAAACACTTAACCCCGCCCATCCCACAATGAACTCTGCCTTTCCCCACCCCAACACCTTAAAAACATCTGGGTAGTCCCTAAATCCGGGACTGTTAGGAGGTGGTTGGGAACCACTGCTCTAGATTCATGGCCGCCGAGACTCGATGTGACGCCATACCCGGCAGTCAACAAAAGGCAGAGTGAGCATGGGAAACTTCTCCCTTTCTCAATGAGCTGAACTAGAGCTCGATGTGAAACATAGGAAATCTGTGATTGAATGTGCATGTGCACAACTGCGGCCCTAGAACAGAGGCTTCTCAATCAGAAGCCTCTAATTGGAGGACTTGCAGAAAAAAAACATTTTCTTTTGGGGTACTTATACTAAATTGTTCAAGGAAATGTGGAATGCTTCCTTTTGGAATTCAGTGCATAAACTTGTGCCACGATGGAACGATCTCATGAGGGGGAGGCTGTCAGGATTACTGTATGATACAGCACGTAGAACTGTATAGCACGGATGACAAATAAGTAACGTATTACCGGTCCTTAGAATGGCCGGATTTAACGTACATAGAATAGTCAAAATACTAGCCGAGGTCAGGGAACACAGAAAGGGAAGCAGCGATGAGGAAAGCCAGGAGTCAGGATACCAGAATATAGAGAAGTCAATAAACAAAGCCAAAGTCAAAAACCAGGTAGAAAACTGCAACCACAACCACAAGGGAAACCACGACAGGGCACTGAGCAGGATTAGAACAGGGCCTAAATACCCCTCCTCTAGATCTGATAGGCTGTAACCGGCCTTTGTTACCAGGTTGCCAGGTTTCATTTGCATAATTGCTGGTCAGCAATAACCCTTCTGTGGATTAGGTTGCTGCTCGGCACAACTTTTCCTGTGTGGACAGTAAATGTCATTAACCACATTTTTATAAACGGATGAATACATGACAGCGGCAACATTGATCTTTGCCTAGGGTGGCAGAATTCCTTACACCGGCCCTGTATATGTGTGTGTCAGTGTGTGTTTCTTCTTGTGTGTGTATATATTTGTGTGCAAGTGTCAGTGTGGGTATTTGTGTGTGTGCCAGTTTGAGGACCTCTGTGTGTGAGTCAATGTGTGTATCTAGGTATATGTGTGTATGTGCCAGTGTGTGTATCTTGTGTGTTTGTGTGTATGTGTCAATGTGGGTATTTTGTGTGTATGTCTGTGTCAAAGTGTGTGCACGTGTCCATGTGTTAATAGTGTGTGTAAATAGTTGTAATATGTTGTGTGCAACTGCATTGGGGGAGAGGAGGGTCCGCGTGTTGGGGAGTGCATGTGGGGGGGGGGGGGGGCACCTCTCTAAAATGAGTTTAGCACAGACAGTCCCCCTGCAGGCAGACACTTGGACAACTATTGTGACCATGTCACTGCTCTGTTCAGTGATCACGTGGCCACGGGGTTCTAATTTGCCATGGGGAGACTGCCTGGGCTGTCTGGCAGTCTCCCCACACCAGGAGCCTTGCTGATCGCCGACGGAGGGATGACAGAGATCGGGTAAGTACATAAACCGTTATGACGGTTCAGGACCGTCACCGGTCCTCAAGGGGATTTTTCAGATGGCGGTCCTGAACCGTCAGCGGTCTGTGAAGGGGTTAATGATGGGTTTGTTTTTATTATTACAATAAATTAGGTATATAAATGATTGCATGCTGTGTAAACTTACATTCAGCAAAATAAGTCTATAGGTGTACTGGTGCTTGGTGACTCGCTCAGAAGAAAAATAAACAATACTGGGATTTTCTTTTCACCAAATACTTAAAACAGAAAAACTGAAAACAAAAACAAAAATAAAAACCTGCCAAACTGCAAATTGGTGATTTCAAGTTGGCAAGTTGGCAATGAGTTTGAGTGCCAATATTTGAGTAGATAGGCAAAACTTTTTTAATATTTTAATATTTTTTAATCAAACAACTCACTCCCCCATAACCCCACCAAATTTTTTTTTCTATAGTTAACAAAAAAAAACTGTTACCAGCTCTATATAGGTAACATAGTCTCAATCTATTACAACATGGCAATCTCTCAGTCAAAGATGTTTCATGTGCCCCAGGCAGCAGCTAGCTAGCTAGCAGCGGTAGCAAACTAAGCATTGAATCATTGAACCAGGATATGTCCTACCCCAGCACGACACAACAAGGCTAAAACACTGCCGGTCTGTCTCCCTCAGTAGCCACAGTCAAAGTGTCTCAAATAATCCTGCTTAGAAGTATACAATGATCAGCCATAACAATAAAACCACCTACCTTATGACCCTAATGCTGGTTCACTTGTTGCCATTCCTGCACCACTTTTGGTAGGTACTAAACACTGCATACTGGAACACCCCAAAAAACGTCCTGCTTTGAAGATGCTCTGACCCAGTCGTCTAGCCATCACTATTTGGCTCTTGTCACCGTCATTCAGATTTTTTCGCTTGTCCATTTTTCCTGTTTCCAACAAATGAACTGACTGTTCACTTGCTGCCTAATATATCCCACCCCTTTGCCAAGTGTCATTGTAACAATATAACCAATGTTATTCACTTCAACATGGCAAGCTAAGCTTATTACTTGCCTCCATAAAAAAACAACAACAACAACAACAAAAAACAAACAACAACAACAACAACTCCTCTTCAGTGCATACCCTTTTTTGTCCTTTGTATGTCAGGAATGGCACTCTTAATCAAAAATCTAAATGAGCACATGAATGGGCTTGTATGAGTTGGTTTACCTAAGATTCTGGCGTATGGCAGCTAACAAATCCGAATTTTGGCTATTCACCTGATCAGCCCAGATTGTAAAAAATTGCAGGTAGGCCCAAAACACATCTCCAAGTTTGCATATGATACATATATACATAACCACCCAACAGAAACACACACAATAAAAAAAAAAAAAAAAACTGTCTGAACGCAGGTCTTATGTCCTTGGAACCTCTCTTCAGATTAATAATAATAAATGGTTTGAAGTTGTCAATAAAATAGCCATCAATGTTTAACAGAATATAATTGCATTCAATAGCTCTACCTGTCCATAAACACTGCACATTTAAAGAAGCAGAAACAGATTGTATTTCTTCTGAATGGCATATGTTTATCTAAATAGATCTCCCTGTCTAGAATTGTAATACATCACAAGGTAGCAGCATAAATACCCCCTAATGATGAAGTATAGCTTGTTGTTACAGGCTACTAATAGAAATTTAATTTGTGCCTTCCTTTTCACAGTAATTCATTCATTTTCTACAACAAGACAAATATTTATTCCTGAGTCTTAAAGAGAACAGGATAAAAAGCACATAAATATTGAGTTTACAATTAAATCTGCTAAGTATCAAACATATTGGACATGTGAAGATCGTTCTAATCTATTCTTATGGCTATACCTGCTTAGTGGACCAATAAATCTTCTTCCCGGTTCTCTAATTGAAATCACTCAGCCAAACAGATAAAAATGTGAAACAAACAAGTGGTATGGATCAGTAGTTAAGATGACTCCATATGATTCATTTGGAAAACTTGATATGTCGAGTTTGATAAGGAAGACAATTTTTTCCACTTGGATTACATATATATTTGAAGTTTGTACAATCTACCCCAACCACCCAAAAGTCTCTGAACAATGCTGAAAGCAAGAGGGACTTCCACAAAGGCCTTAAAATTAAGTTTTAACTTTGTTGTTTTAATTATTTTTACATTTTGATGCATTAATTTCATGCCATTTTTATTTTACTATATCTTCTAAATCTTGAGGAAAATGTAACACAGAAATCGGGTAGTGGTGGGTCCATGGGGGAGTAGTAGGGCAAGTGCTTCCCTTGAACCAGACATTTACTGACAGTAATGGACAAGCCCAGCAACAATGCTGCAACATTGTGCTCTCCGGAAGCCATTTGAATAATTTATACTGGGCTTACTGCAATAAGGATTCCCTCGATTATTGTTCTTTCTCATGCTATCCTGTAGTGCAAGTCAGGACTATTAGAGGAGAGCAAGGACATAATGTCAGGTTAATATCCCTGATCAAGATCACTTCTACATAGCTCTGGCTGCTGTAGAAGAAAATAAGTAGTCACAGTGTGCCAAAAGCAAGCACAGAGCAGGGCTGCCTGAATAAACCTGATTATGACTTTTAATTATCAGCCAACAGATCAACAACTCAGAAGACTAGGGCCTACTGTCACACGAGAAGTGAAACAAATAGGCAATAGTGAAAGCAAAAAAAAAAAAAATCTAGGGTAGAGTACATTGGATTAATGGTATACGAGTGTGTTATATGTCTGTCTTACAATAAGCTCTAAAAGATCCACAGAATACAGTGAAATCTAATAATTGTATGTTGGAATTTAGAATAAAGGATCTAATATGCAGGAGTCAGTGTACCAAGATAATCATAACGTAGCAATGTGATCACCAACTCTACAGTAAGTACTAGACTAAGGGTTTGAAGCCTCCTACTGGCTATTCTTGGGCTAGGAAATATAGTGTAGTATAATGGTAACTAGTATATATATACATAACTATTGTACATACATATTTAACACACATGATGTAGGACCATTTTGATGTAAACACAGTACGAAACTCATACATGTTGTGCAACCAAGCTTCAAAGGGGCACTAAAGTCATCCAGACTACTTCAGCTCAGTGAAGTGGTCTGGGTGCAGTGGGTCTATCCTTTTAACCCTGCAATGTTTACACTACAGTTAAATACACCCCTAATGGCTTTCATTCTGACAGCCACCAGATGTGCTTCTGCAGCACTCACTGAGTTAAACACTGATGTGGAAGCCTGTAGTGAAATACAGGCACCTCTGTTTATCATTGGTATGGACCATTGCAGAGGAGGCCATGCCTTCTCAATGATGTTGTGGAAGGTGAGCAGTGCTCAAAAGCCTCAACGGTGTAAAAAGGTAAGTAAAATTTAAATTATTTTTTTGGCACATGGGGGAACTTATATTGAACCAGGGACATGAGGGGGGCTTATTTTCAACCAGGGACAGGTTTGCATTCCTAACACTACAGTGTTCTGTTAAATCCTACACTGTCAATTGTTTTCTTTTTTAAATAAAGCATTAAAATTGTATGAAACAGAGGATAGATGAATAACTGGTATTTAAAGGAGTACTATAAGCACCATATTAAATACAACCAGGTTTTAGTACTGGTTGCAGAAAAAAAATTAGGAATGATACTTACCTGGGTCCCTTCAGGCACTTTCATTGCATCATGTCTTCTCAGAGCTCATATCGGTTTGTTTAATAAAATTAAATGTTTGACTCATTCATTGGCATGCTGAGGGTGGGGGGGGGGGGTGAGGCTGAGGGTGGTGGGGGGTAGTGAGGGTGTTGTGGGGATAGTGAGGGTGGTGTGGGGGGGGTGAGGCTGAGAGTGGTGTGTGGGGGGGTGAGGCTGAGAGTGTTGTGGGGGGTGAGGCTGAGAGTGATGGGGTAGTGAGGCTCAGGGTGGGCGGGGTAGTGAGGCTCAAGGTGGGGGGTAGTGAGGCTGAGGGCGGGGGGTAGTGAGGCTGAGGGTGGTGGGGGGTGGTGAGGCTGAGGGTGGTGGGGGGTGGTGAGGCTGAGGGTGGTGGGGGGTGAGGCTGAGGGTGGTGGGGGGTAGTGAGGCTGAGGATGGTGGGGGTAGTGAGGCTGAGGATGGTGGGGGGTAGTGAGGCTGAGGATGGTGGGGGGTAGTGAGACTGAGGGGTTAAGAGAAAGCCTACCTGTACTCCCTGGTGGTCCAGTGGGCTCCCTGGTGGTCCGGTGGCCATTGATTCCAGTCAGAGCTGCAGACCATGTAATCTCGTGAGATGTCAGAGCGTTGCTGTGGTAACCCACGGCAACGCTCTGATTGGCCAGTTCCCGCGAGACCCATGGTCTGCAGCTCTGCTCACTGCGGAGCTGCCGACCGGTGTCTGCAGTGGCTGGCCGTGCAGCCAGGAGGGGCCTCGCACCCGGCGGCATACCGGGCAAGCCGCCGGACCCCCTCCTGGTGTCAGGTCCTCGGTCACTGACCGAAGACCTGACACAGTCTGCCCACAGGCAGTTTAGGCGGCCGCGAGGCCCCAGCCAGCGCGAGGCCTAAGGCAGCCGCCTATACCGCCTAATTAGAGAGCCGCCTCTGGCTGTTGGCTTTTCCTGCTTGAGAAACATTCCTGACATCTGTAGTAGTTATAGTACCAAACAAATGGACAAAATTATAATTGAGTGTACAATTCGCTTTTTACATATATCCACACAAGTAAAAATTATAGAAATGTATACAATTATTGATATATAACTTTTTTTTTTTAATTCTTCCTGTACTTAGAGGCACAAGAGCAATATTTCATGGAGGATATATTATTTTTACAATATTTTATGAAGGGCCTAATCCACTTATGTTTTATTTACATGAATATCTGTAATACAATGCTCTGAAACCAGTAAAGAATCTATGTAGTATTCCCAGAATACTCTTCCTCGTCGTCTTCCATCCCTCGCTGCTCACATGCAGCCATGTCGTTTCTTCTACAAAGGTTTCCGAGGTTGCTGTATAAAGTGAAGGGTGAAATACAGAAAACATTAACTCTGGCATAGAAGTTAGTTTCTCTATGGGAAGTAAAGCAAGAGATGGAACAAAGAGTAAGGTGAATGGCAATCTTATGTTGCATGTTTTTTTAAAGTAAAAAAAAAAAAAAGTACAGTACACAGCATGTAAGAAGCGACATAAGAAGCCACAGCTTTGCTTACCTTGTATAGTAGTACATTAGATATCCTTATAGAAAATAAACTAGACATATCTTGATATTAAGATACAGTCAGTAATGGAGAGAAGAAAACAAAGTTTGTGTACCAGATATGACAAGAAAATTAAAAGGTAAAAAGTATAACAACATAATTTTTTTGACAAAGTACAACCCACTGTGGGCTGGGAAAACAGGTCATAAAGAATAAAATAATGTATACAATATAATAATCTGCAAACACCTGATAAATAATGTGCTATATAACCTGGCCTTTATAGTGGAATAAGAAAAGACTACTCAAGTCGGGAGGGCACCTTTTTGGTCCACATAAATGTGAGTGAGTATGACCATCTCATATATATTTATGATATATTATATAAAATTATGATACTTACGCAATAAGGAAAAAATACACTTCCTCAACAGTTCTGAGTGATTCAACTTTCAGGATCTTGTCTCGTATTGGCTCTCTTAAAAAAACAAAGGATATGTTCATTAGCAGCTGCATGATTCCCTTTTATTCCAGAAGTTTGGTCCTTAAGGGGTTAAGCAGATATAAATTACATTTAGGAAGGGACATAGGGAATAACTAAAATGGAAAAAAATCTATAAATGTCCATATTATAAGTTCAATAAAAGATAATATCCTTTTCCAAATTGTTTCAGTTACTGAATAGGAAAACCACATATGTGAGGTTGTACTGTTGCAATGTAGACCTCTCTAATTTCTTTACGATGTGGTTGAATAAAACGTGTTAAGTTCAGCCAGGGAAAGTTGCAACTGAGATAATTCCTTATAATTACTTCCCAGCCTGGCCACATTAATAGGGAAATGGTGTGTGAAAAGAAACCATTTTTCTTGTCTTTTGGGGATAATGAGAGTTGCAACTCTTGTTTACGTAGTATTTATTTTTTTTGCAATGCAATACACACCTGGTAGTCTGTCAAACATTGTTGAGGGAGAAGAGATTAATATACTAAATACTGGAAAAGACAACTAGTTGAAAGTAAAAGAAAAAAATCATATGAAAAAAGTGTCAAAACTTGACATTGGCTTTTAAAACAAACCATAGCACATCTACATTGCATGCGACACAGTAGGATAGAAAGAAGTGTTAAATTAGCTTACATCAATTTATCTTGTGAGTTTCAGTGCATAAAAACAGGTGTAGAGTAAACTAAGAAAATTAATCTCATTAATTATGCCTATGCCTTGCTTAAACGTTTGGGGAAAATCAAGATTATTTACATCTGACCTCCAAAGTAGTTTTTTTTGCCAACTGATTAATTACTGCTGCAAAGAATGCATATTAAATTAACTTTCTAAATAATATGTTAAGTGAATCAAAATAAATATATATGACCATATTTTAAGATAAAACAATGGCATTCAAGATTATAAAAGCCACTCAGAGTACTTATAAATGATTTTGATTTTTTTTTTTTTTTATGGTAGTTTGTATGCTACTGGTAATAGTGGAAAGATAGGGAATTCAACTTAGCCACAATATATTCTTTATTAAATGTAACAAACAATTAGAGAGTGTATTAAAAATTTACTGATCTGTCATGGTGTACAGGATCTTCTTACTCTGTTTAAGCAATTACGCTACCTACACCCAGGAGTTTGTACTCACTGCAGCCACTCGGAAAAATGAAAATGACTTCAGAGATTGAAAGGTGGGGAGAATAATATATTTTACATTTAAAAACTAAATAGCATGCAAACTAATTTTGGAATGCTTATGCCAATCATAGTTGCTCAATTATAAACTAGTTGCAAAGCCCAAAAAATGTAAAACATTTTTTTTTGTTAATAGAAGTTTATTGACATGAGTTTATTGAGAAGCTTATTTTGGTATAATATGTAGTGAGATACAGAAAAGAAAAAGGGGGGGAATAGACAATTGTATTTGCATTTGGAATATACCAGGAGGCAGGATTATTGAAGTACCACTAGATTAACTTTTTTTTTTTTAGATATTGTGAACGGAAGTCACTTCGCCACTGGACTTTGGAGAGGACTACTTTCCAGCCTTTTACCCTGTGACTATGGACCCTTCAACCCCTTAAGGACCAAACTTCTGGAATAAAAGGGAATAAAAGGGAATCATGACATGTCAAACATGTCATGTGTCCTTAAGGGGTTAATTTATTTTAACTGAGAGACCCTAATTGTGCCTATTGGGACTTTAAACGTTGTTTCTTTCGAACTCCCGAACAGTCGAAGTGGCCGCCATTCGACATTCGAACACATGGTGGCAGCCATCTTGTTTGCATGGGCTAAAACCACGAATGGACTTCAGGGGGACTTAGCCGCGAATGCCCTGGAACTATTTTCTGCATGAAAACCTTGCGGTTACCAGTCGGTCCTCCACCGGCACTTAGCGGCGAATCTATGGAACTTTGGGCATGGTATCCTGGGTTCGCCAAAAATATGACTTCCATAACATTTCTGAACCCCTGATTTGATCTGGGTGATTTTTGGATATGTTGTTCACCCAGATCAGGGGATGTAAGATGGGGATATGTTATGTTTTGGGGAACTTATGGGACTTTATAAAAATGTGTGTTTTTTCTGCCTGTGGATAATTAAGTTAATGCATTAACTACCTTAATTATATCACAGGCAGAGGGGAGGGATTTTTTACTGTATGTGGGAGTGTCGTACTGTTAATTACTGTTTTCAGTGGGTGTGCCTCTGGCCTGAAAAACTGTATAAAAATCCAATCTGTGCCATTACACTCTCAGACCTTCTTACCCTCAACTTGCAGCCTCATCTCGTGTTGTAGAGAGCTGCTATAATCACACTGGGGATTGCTATACTTTGTATACTCCTGTGGGTTCTAATCACTAGCTCTTCTTCTAAGAGCTGTTCTTGCTTCACTCTCTGAAGGAAGAGAGGTTCACCCACTGGAGCCTGGAGCCTTGTCGTAGGTCCAGGGTGGGTAGGAGACAGCGAGACCCCAACCAAGTTGCGGCGGTTCATGAGGTCTGCAGAGCTTATGGTGTCTTTGCGGTGCTGATGGTCCTTGGTAAGCACTAGGAGCATTGATTGACGGAGGGTTCGTCCCATTTGGTGGCAGCGGTGGAGCGGCTTCCTAGTGAGAGGAACAGCATCCCGTAGACACCGGAATTGTATGGATTTATATGGAGGGATAGAGCCTGCCACTGCGCAGCATCCCTACCTACAGCGATATGGAGCCAGCTGGTCCCTGGACAGTGCTCAAAATGGAGGAGGAGTTTTACTGGAGGGTGCAGAACCTCTTGGACAGACAGGATGGGCCGGTATGGGAGGCGGCCATGTTGGACTACAGAGACGAGGCCAGAAGGTGCTGTGGGACGAAGCCCTGGAGAGTGTACAGCGCTTGCAAGATGAATGTCTTCCCAGCAGGCAGCAGCGACTGCAGGCCCGAGTGACAATGAGGATGCCTCTTCTTGGTGAGCAGCCCCAGGGGGAGTGGGTGAACAAACTAGAGATACTTGTGTGGAGGAAACTGTACCTCGACGATACGTACCAGGTGCTACCTTCCAGGTAGAGGAGACAACCGGTCTCTCCCCAGTGGCAGGACAAGTTATTGGGAGTGGAGATGGTCGGTCTCACTCTCCAGCGGCAGTGTGTGTTACAGGGAGAGGAGCATATCGTTCTCTCTCACCAGCGGCAGCTTAACTTACAGGGAGAAGTGACAACCGGTCCCTCTTCCCAGCTACTGAGGAGAGGCACTCCTGCCTCCCATGGTGCAGATGGGACCGTGGTCTCTACATCCGACCTACAGGGATGCGGGACAGCCGGTCCAGATACCCAACCCACACCGCAGGAATACCAGGAGGAGGAGGTAGGCGATACCTCCTCTCCACAACAGCTCTTTGTCCAGGGCCTGAACACCTGCAGGCCACCCCAGCAGAAGCGTTGGCACCAGTTCCTGGTCGGTCCTCCAGCGGCACTTAGTCGCGAATCTATGGAACTGTTTTGGGCAAGCAATCCTGGGTTCGCCTGGGCAAAAATATGACTTCCATAAAATCAATTTTGAAGAGGATATTGCTTTGTTGCAGAGGGACTAAGCTTAAAAATAGAGTACAGAGCATTTCCATTAATGGTACATGTTCAAGCTGGATAGAGGTGGCAAGTGGTGTCCCTCAGGGTTCTATTCTGGGACCCCTTCTACTTAAGATCTTTATAAATGATCTTGAAAAAAGCATTGAAAGTCATGTTTCAGTGTTTGCAGATGACACAAAACTCTGTAAAGTAATGCAATGTGAGCAAGATATTACTTTGCTGTAGATGGATTTAGATAGATTGAGGGACTGGGCACTAAAATGGCAAATGAAATTTAATGTAGAGAAATGCAAAGTTATGCACTTCAGGGTCAAGAATGCACAAGCAACTTACACCCTATATGGTAGTGAATTAGCGATAATCACACACGAGAACGATTTGGGAATTGTTATAGACAACAAATTAGGCAGCAATATGCATTGTCAATCTGCAGTTGCTAAGGTCAGACACTAAGGTCAGACACGTATAAATAGGGGCATAAATTCTCGGGATGAAAATATCATTTTGCCTCTTAATAAATCGCTGGTAAGACCACACCTTGAATATGCTGTGCAATTTTGGGCACCTGTTCTAGAGAAGGATATCATGGCATTAGAAAAAGTGCAGTGACAAGCTACACAATTGATAAAAGGAATGGAGCATTTTAGTTACGACGAAAAGTTAAACCATTTAAATCTCTTTCGTTTGGAAAAACGGCGCCTCAGAAGGGATATGATAATATTATACAAATATATTTGGGGCCAGTACAAACTATTATCTGGAAATATATTCATAAACAGGGCTATACATAGGACACAAGGTCACACATTTAGGCTGGAAGAAAGGAGATTTAATCTAAGGCAAAGAAAATGTTTTTTTTTACAGTAAGAGCAATAAGGATATGGAATTCCCTGCCTGAAGAAGTGGTTTTTATCAGAGTCCATACAGCTGTTTAAACAGCAATTGGATAAATACTTGCAAAAACATAACATACAGTATGACAGTTTGTGACAGTTTGTGCATAAATTCTTTGATTATGCAAACCGATTGTTGCAGCAGCTGTACGGGTGGCTGGGTGGATGATCTTGGAGGCGAAGATGCTGGATGTGGAGGTCCTGGGCTGGTGTGGTTACACGTGGTCTATGGTTTGAGGCCAATTGGATGTACTGCCAAATTCTCTGAAATGCCATATGGTAGAGAAATGAACATTCAATCCATGGGTAAAAGCTCTGGTGGACATTCCTGCAGTCAGCATGCCAATTGCACGCTCCCTCAAAACTTGTGACATCTGTGGCATTGTGCTGTGTGATAAAACTGCACATTTCAGAGTGGTATTTTATTGTGGCCAGCCTAAGGCACACCTTTGCAATAACCATGCTGTCTAATCAGCATCTTGATATGCCACACCTATGAGGTGGATGGATTATCTCGGCAAAGGAGAAGTGCTCACTAACACAGATTTCGACAGATTTGTGAATAATATTTGAGATAAATAGGCCTTTTGTGTACATAGAAAAATATATTTGAGTTCAGCTCATAAAAATGGGGGTAAAAACAAAAGTATTGCGTTTGTAATTTTGTTCAGTGTAGTTATAAATAAGATATTTTTAATGTTTCATGAGCGTCTGATATAGGAATTGTCAAAGGCAGCACAGTGTTTTGCTTTAACCCCTTGATTTAATATTTAGCCTTGATTTTATATTTTTAGCCTTGATTTAATATTTTTTCCAAAGGATTCAAAACTGTAAAAAAAATATCCAAATGGTTTATCTACAAAAAAAATCTACATAAACTGTAATGGTGATTTCTGTAGACATACCACTTGGAACGTTTTCTAACAGTATTGAATCATTTGGAAAGCTTATTAAATATTAAATATCATTGTCTTGCTGTGATATTGCTATTTTAAACTTTAAATTAACAGATTTGCACAAAAGGTTTTTGTTGATGGTTGTTATGAAAGATAAACTGGACATTCTTTTTTTTTGTGAATAATAAATTGGCTATATAAGGTTTCTGCTGTTTCCCGTGCAATGTTTTATTTGAAAATAAACTTAATTAATTGACAAAAGATAAAGTAGTAGCTATAGTTTTAGCAGCTCTATATTTCATACCTGCTAGAGTAGAAGCATCATATTAAATCCTTCCTTGCTGGAGAGTCTGGTAGCATAGTCTAAATATCTGTAGGCAGTGGCTATATATAGAAGGCGTATGCCTGAAGTTGTGGGAGGGATTTTTAGCCTAGTTAAACCCAGCAAACCCCTCACTTACCTGTCTTCGACGATTTCGGAAATTCCCTTGCGCTTCCGTTGCACGCAGACCTTTGACGTCAGATTTTCCGCGACGCGCCTAAACCGATGGACAGCAACTCCACGCGGGAATTCGTGAGTTTAAACAAACGACCGGGCTAGTCGGCAGTTTTCCGCGCAAATTGTATGTCAAACGATTTCGTTAATTCAGTCAAATCATACGATTGCGCTTACGTTAGATTTCATTTGTTTTAAGTCATTTCTCTCACACTTCGCCCCGACCATTTCGCCTAGACTGGCCGTTCCGCTGCACTTATTTGTCACGGTCCGTGAGGGTACAAGGTACAATGTATATATTCCCCACAGCTGGGGGACAGAGTCTAATTCTCAGCCCTGGCTGAGGCTACTTGCTGTTGCACTCTCCGTTTACAAGTTTCTGGTAAAAGCCCGCTGCATACTCCAATTCCCATGATGCCCAGCCAGCCAGCATTGTGGAATGATTGGTATGAAGAGCTACAGTGCCAATTCCTATTTCTCACTGCTCTGATCGGTGTGTCTGAAAGCCTGTGTAGATTCAATCCTATCGGGCTCATTGGATACACTTGTTATCACTGCAGTATTATGGCAGGACGTGGGTATAGATATTTTAGGCTAGATCTCATTCATTACCGCTGTTCACGTACCTGGTTTTATGCATTACATGATAGGTACGACAAGCACTCGTACATGGTTTTTCGTCAAGTACACTTTTCATTATTTCTTGAAGCTTCATTAACCAGTTACCGTTCTGTCTATTTCATTGTATGCTTGTTTACGATGTTGCCGTCCGAAAGAATAAAACTGCTAGTATGTAGGTGTACCGCATAAAATTATCAAATGGCTGCATGGCCAGGGATTTCACTCGATATAGTGTATCCGTTTATCTCTCTCTCGTTATAACCTATTATACAATGTTTCACTTCCTCCGAAAAGTACGGCATTTTATATATTTGTTATGCGTTTCCTCTCCCTAAGCTGTATCACAGAAACATCAGGCCATTACTATTCGCGTAAAAAAAAAAAAAAAATTCAGCTAGGTCCCCAGCATTTGTATATTTCAGGTATCACAATCCTGGGTGCCTGGTAATCATGTCATCACGGCAGTTTGACAAATCATCGTTTATCCTGTTCGTTTGAGACTCTTACTATGGTCAGTTTGCAAGTTAAATACTCTATTGCCGATGTCTTTCGGCCGGAGAAGTACATGAATAGCTTGCGTTTCATGATTACATTAATGCTGCTCACGCCAAATTCTTACATAAGCGAGGGAATGTTCCGTTGGTATAATTCAATTTCTCTCCTTTCATTTTAGGAATCAAGTTTGTTTATCTCACTATACTGAATGTCAACATATATAGATAACCTTATTATGTCTATTTAAACACACTTGCTTTCAAGATGCTTTTACAAAAAGGTGTTTTATTCATGGTTATATTGTTTTGAGGTCCTTTCGTTTGTTTCATGTGTAGTTATACATTTTAGATAGGGAATCAGTCACCATGCTCTCTAGGTCCAAATACGTTGAAGAAAGTAAACTTTAGTTAGTATGAAAGTTAGATGTCTTATAATGAATGGGTAGGGCACACAAGGTCGTCATTATTATTGGTCATCTTCAGTATAAACGCAGATGCTCTGACTGTTATGCGCATCTTACATTCATCAACTCACGCTTGCAGAAACACAGCCATGCATACTTGACAATTATGCCGCGCATTGCATTGCTAAACCCGTTTAAAGATCCTAACATATTCAGCGTTACATTGAGTCCTATCATTGCCTGATTACCTTGCCTTGTACACCTGCACAGACAAGCACATATGTTACTAGACGTGTGCATTTGAGTTCACACTGCTGTTCTGGAGAACTAGCCTAGGCTAAGGCAAGTACGCGTTTTTGACAGGACTATGAACGAGATCCGCATATAAAAATTTTTTTTTAAAAATTGTATTACAAAACAAGGCCACGATATGGCACCACGAGCCCCGAGGGCCATACATACAATCATACACGCATTCTAGTTCATACGTCCCGACCATCTGGACCCCGACATGCTCACAGGGCACTCCAGTTTCGGTCAAGCTGTACGATCCTGACTCATTACCACCCATGTTTCGTTCCGAGGTATGTCCTCTCTTACTAACTGACCTTCCATCTTAGTTAGCAACTGCTGGCTGTTAGGTTCCTAGGTGTCCACTAGTTGTTATCCCCCCCGGCTTCTCCGCCATAGGTTAGTGGTCCCGCGAGGCCAACACCCATCCTCATACTTGGAGGTACCACGCCCCTCGGGCCAAATCATAGCTAGTCGCCTCGCATTGTGGCATAGAGAGGGCCTCATCTGTCGCTCCCATTCTATCTTATGTTTAGCTTTCACCGAGAGGCCGACACCCCGCCACAATGTTCGGTGGCCACGCTACCCCCTCGCGCCAACGCATAGATAGAGCCTCTCAAGCCGCTTGGCAAATAGCAGGGCCTCACCTGTCACCAACCTAGAGTAATCGTTTCGCCGCCTTGCGGCACTAGCTAGTCAGCCAGCACACACTAACACACACTCACGCTCGCACCCCTAGTAAGCTGGGGGGGGACGGCACACTACAGACCCACCACGCATAATCACTATGTTTTAGATCCTATAACCAAATCAGGTATCCTAGCGCTTTATGTCCCGCTTTAGTTTCGATTGTGAGTTACGTACTCTTACAGCGGTACAACAGTATGTCAGAACTTTCATGCTAGGCTGATCCTGTGCTTTCAATACGTTATCTCTTACGGGCTAAGGGTCCGCTAGATACTTAGTTTTAACAGTACGAGGATGCCAATATATATATTACCCCAACCTGTCACTCGCTGGTGATCCTTAAGTGCCTCATACACTACGCGCCCAGGCCAAGCTAGTTGACACCAAGACCGGCGGTTCCTCTAACTACTTGTTTTAGGCATTTCTTACATATATTCAGTTAAATACGTATGTTGGGTCTCACGTTGCCTTTCACGTTACACGTTGTACAGGTTTGGCCTTGTATTCCTCCAGACGCTGTCGTACATACAGTGACTGCTTCCAGACTCATGTATTACAGTTATACTATTTTTTACTTCGCGACATATTGGGGGCATTTGGTACATTGAGTTCTAAATTATCATTTATCGACTCCTACTATCACTTAATTTTCACGTCAACGTCACTTATACAAGCAATGCAGGATAAGCTTTAGCAATCTGATTAGACCGGGTAAACAGAATCCCCACTTGTTTCATATCATACATTGAGGCATCACTCTGCCTCCATTTCGACCAAACGAATACCATTCAAATCCTTAATCTACTAATTTGGGACTTGTCTGCACGCTTGACATTCACGGGGTCCTCCATGCGCATTCAATTCATTCTTCACGCGTTGGACGTTGTTCACGTTTCAATCTATTTAAGTTTAAGAAGTCCATCAGGAGTTACTTTCGGTCATGCTGGATGTTTCGATTTAAGTTGTAACCCCTTAAGCATCCTGTAATACAGACATTCACGATCTCATGCCTACCAAGTAACTGCTGTAGGGTACTTGCTATACAAACACTTTTCGTCTTCGAATTTAAACTACAATCAAAGCTCCTTTTCAGGTTCCTCTCTTGTGCAAACATTTCCCTACGGTGAGTCACGGCTTTGCATTCTATTCTTCGGTTCACATCACAACAGTTAGTTTCCTCAGGCGCCTGTTACAGTCCTTTTTCGCTATGGTTTATTGCAGGTAATCACACGTGTACGGTCAGGTTAACGCTTGTCCACAAGAGCTTAACACCTTGCCGCGCGTAGTTAGTACAAGTCCACATGGCCCAAATCATAGGTAGGGCCTCTCTCAAACGCAGGGCTACTGGCACGGCCTCAACTCTTACGGGATAGTCCTCGTCCTCGCCTATTGGTACCCATTAGCTAGCAGCTCTACTACACGAGAAATTCAATGGGCATCCGAGTTTTGCATAATTTAAACACAATACGTTTACTTCCTCCTCTCAGCATGCTATAAGAGCTAGCTCCAGGTAACGTATTATCTTTAATGAACGCTAACCCTGTCGTCCCAAGTCCCCCACAGTATCTTCCGCCCTAGTCACTTCCGAAGTCCTGAAGTCGGACCTTGCTTAGACGTAACGGTTGTGATAAAAGAACATGCAGTCCAGATTTCCTCTGCAGGTCAAAAAAGGTATCGTTCGTGCCTGGAGTTAGAGTCTGCGCAGGTAAGATTTGTCTACTAATACTAAACAAACGTACTCTACGGCTTACGATATGTGTAAGTATAGTATGTGGTTCAAGATAATAAATGCGTTCCGATTATAATGGTTGCTCGTACAATTTTTGCCCCATCTCTCAAACGGTTCATGCTATACATTCACTCCTCGTTTATTAGTCTTGGCCTCAATCCAAATTCCTTCTCGGGACATTCATTCCGTATTAGGGCCGCCACAGCAGCCTCAAGTTGTCAAGTTCCAACTCATCTTGTAGAGAAGATGGGACGCTGGACGTCCTCGGCATACAACCGGTACTTTCCAAATCCAGAGAAGGAAATCAGGCTCGCTTTCCATAATATGTCTAAATGATGTTGTTATGATAAATGTTACATACTTTTTGGCCCTCTTTTACAGGCCTAACCTCGCGTCGGTTTCGGCACACCTCAACCGACTCTTATTTATAAAAACTACACACACTTTAATGTGCGCCCCCTTCCATAATCCCGTACACAAATAGAAGGCGTATGCCTGAAGTTGTGGGAGGGATTTTTAGCCTATTTAAACCCAGCAAACCCCTCACTTACCTGTCTTCGACGATTTCGGAAATTCCCTCCCACCACACCCTCTTTATACATCATTATATCTGGGTGGGCCCTCTTTTACAGGCCTAACCTCGCGTCGGTTTCGGCACACCTCAACCGACTCTTATTTATAAAAACTACACACACTTTAATGTGCGCCCCCTTCCATAATCCCGTACACAAATATATATATATGTGAAAAATAAAACTCAAACACTCCACAGAGTTTACTTGAAAGTTTTGGTATATGTGACTTTTCCTCCTACACACCTATTATTTGCACGGACACACTGTGAACCAAAAGCAAAATCTACAGCAGTGAAAGGACAGTGCTCTTTAAAAAAAAAAAAAAAAAAAAAAAAAAAAAAGTAGGAAGACATTATTTTAAGATTAGCTGATCAACTGTGGCAGGGCACAAGCCATACACTCAGCTTTACAGCATTATCTTGGGTTTCTGTAATCCGCAGCACACAACACCTCTCATTGATCTGAATGTTCGAAATCTGAAACACAAGATCACATTTTCAGGTGTTAATCTTTGTCAAACAGTTTGTTCTCAAAGCTAAATTTTGCCCCACTGTGCTTGAAAGGAACTTGAAAGGAACTTGTTTCTTATTATATAATATAGCAGGGATAGGCAACCTTTGGCACTCCAGATGTTGTGGGCTACATCCCCCATAATGCTCTTACACCCATAATGCTGTCAAAGCATCAAGAGAGGTGTAGTCCAAATCATCTGGAGTGCCGAAGGCTGCCTATGCCTGTGTGACGAATTGCCCTTCTCCACTTATGCCTGGAGGGAACTACTGGCTAGCCTCCTGGTGGTATATGGCACAGCATATTCCCTGGACAGCCGAGCATGACAAGCCAGAGGGCTTGATGGTCCTGGCTTGTTATGGGAGTCCTTTGCAGAGCCTGACTTCGGAAGCCCTGCGCAGACCAGACTTCAGAACATTTTCTACGAGAGGGAGGCTAGGCATGACTGGGATGACCTCCATGAGGTAGAGCAAGACCTGGCTCACCTAGCAACCCTGGAGTGGAAACTGGAGCAGGACTACCGAGATCTCTTCCACTATATTGGGAAGGCTCAGCAGGACAGCAAGGCGACAAATCCAGATCCAGAGCCCTTCAGCTGGGAAGATATCGTAGAGGTGTACTGGGAGGAACCCCAGGCGGCAGGTGGAGATGGGACTGAGGTCTCTCCACCGGCCCTACAGGGATGCTGCGTGGCAAGCCCAGATCCCCAGCGGCAGTGCATCTCACAGGGAGTGGAGACAACCGGTTCCTCTCCCCAGCGGCAGCCTGAGTTCCGGGAGGAGGTGATGGTAGATCCCTCCACCGTACAGCAACCAGCGTCCTGGGGAGGGGAGGCAAGCGGCCTCCCTCACCTCCAGCAGCCAGAGGTACCTGAGGTAGTGGACCTCATAGACTTGTCCTGGGGACACACACAGATGGCAGGTGGAGATGGGACCGAGGTCTCTCCACCGGCCCTACAGGGATGCTGGGTACCCAGCCCAGATCCCCAGCAGCAGTGCATCTCACAGGGAGAGGAGACAACCCTTCCCAGCGGCGGCCTGAGTTCCAGGAGGGGGTGATGGTAGATCCCTCCACCTTACAGCAACCAGCGTCCTGGGGAGTGGGGGCAACCGGTGTCCCCCTCCAACAGCAGCCGGAGATACCGGGAGAGGGGGAAGACAACCCTAACCACACTGGCACAGATGGGACCGCGGTCTCTGTGCCAGTCCTACAGGGATGCTCGACGGGCGGTCCAGATCCCCAACCAACCCCACAGGGATGCTAAGAGGAGGAGGTAAGTGAAACTTCCCCTCCCCAGCTACATCCCAACCGGGTCCTGGGGACAGTGGATGAGCCTGCGATACCCACTGACCCCCTCCCAGCAGCAGAGCTGGCATCTGGGCAGAGCGCTGTTAGCCTCTGCCGCCCCTTTTCCCCTGGTCCAGAGCCTGACTTACCACGGGTTACCCCAGCGGAAGAGCTGGCAGCAGGGCAGAGCGCCACTGGCCTCTGCCCCCCAAGTAACACCAGACCGAGAGTGCTGCGCTGTTCCACTACAAACTTGAACCTACCGGCCAGTACCATTCATTGTGGGGGGTTACTCTGCTTATTTTTCTTTGTGGGTGGGCTGCCTGACTAACCTAGGTACTGACCGGCAGAAGGTCAGGTACCTGTTTAGTCTTCCCCCCCAAAGGGAAGATGTGTGACGAAGTGCCCTTTGCCACTTGTGCCTGAAGGGGACTACTGGCTAGCCTCCTGCCTTCCGACTATGGCCCCTGTGCTGATAGCTGTATTTTCCCCTGCAGAAAGGTTTATTTGTGTATTTCTGCATATTTCTGACGTTCAGTATGTGAGTAGTGCTAGCCCAGATAGCTATGCCATGGAGTCTATTCGTCTAACGAAAGACTATGGAAAAGACTTTGGCTCCATGGCGATTGAACTGTATGTATGTGATCTGAGCGCCATTTGGTAATAATGTGTGCTCAGATCTAAGGGGATATGTTGCATGTATATGTTTTATGTAGTAATTGTAACACTGTGTAATTTTATGTCTTTTTGTAACCATGTGGTTAATGGAGTCTTGCCTCTGTCCTGGGAGATAATTTGATTACTTCCCAATTATCTCCAGGATAGAGAGGAGGGATTGTGATGTCACTGTGGGAGTGTTTTGTTTGTATTGTCTGTGATTGGTTGTAGTGTGTCCCACCCTGTGGGATGTCCCCATGCATGGGGACTTGCATAAAAGACAGTGTGTGGTCATTAAAATCAGATCATCATGTTTGGGGGAAGGGATACCTACACTCTGGGGATTGCTATAATCACTTACTCCCCAGAGTAAGCTCTTGCAATAGCTTGATTTGTTCCTGCTACGCTCTCTGGATTTAGGAGAGGTTCCCCCACTGGGAGCTGGATCCTGGTCGTGGATCCAGGGTGGGTGGAGACGGCGAGACCCCGGCGCACTAGGCGCATTGATTGGCGGAGGTACTCAGTTGGAGTGCCAGCGTTCTGTCACAGCCTGTAATATAGATTGGTTACATATGCATTCATAGTTGGCAAGTAGTGTAAATCAATGGAAAGAAAAATATCATCTGTTGACTGAACAAATATTGCAGAATTTTCTTTGTATTTCTTTCTTTCTCCTAAGAGAACACTAACCTTATACATAAATATAGTTGAGAAGTATTGAAGGCGAGCATCAGAGGTGGGAGTAAGGACAGAAGATAGACGTTAGTCTTCAGCAGATCATAAGGGTGTAGATGGGACATACTTGTGTATTAGGGAGGATAGATAGGTGGGATCAGCATTATTTAGAGATTTGAAAGCAAGAACCATTTACAATTGAGCTCTATATCTTACAGGAAGCCAATGTAGGGACTGACAGAAGGGTGAGGCGTGGGAGGTGTGGGCAGACAGGAAGATGAACCTCGCCGCCGCATTCATTATGGACTGTAATGACGCAAGTTGGGAGCATGTAAGACCACTGAGAAGCAGATTGCAGTAGTCAAGGTGAGAAAGGACAGTGGAATGGACCAGCACCTTAGTCGCATCTAGCGTTAAGTAGGGTCGGATGCGTGCAATGTTTTTGAGATGGAAACAACAGGATTTGGCAATAGACTGAATATGAGGCTTGAAGGAGAGGTCGGAGTCAAAGAGAACACCTAGGCAGCGAGCCTGCGTGGTGGAGCTGATGGTAGCACCGTTGACTTGGAGGGAGACAGACGCAGGAGTAACAACACTTGAGGAAGGAAGGACCAGAATTTCAGTTTTGGTCAAGTTGAGTTTAAGGAAGTGGGCAGCCATCCAGTTAGAAATTGCAGAGAGGCAGTCAGAGACACTAGTCAAGAGGGACGGGGAGAGATCAGGAGAGGACAGGTAGATTTGCATGTCAACCGCATAGAAATGATATTGGAAGCCAAAGGAGCTAATGAGTTTTCCAAGAGAGGCAGTATAGATGGAGAACAGTAGGGGACCAAGGACTGAAACTTGGGGGACACCAACAGAGAGGAGATGGGGAGAAAAAGCAGAGCCAGAGAAAGAAACACTGAAAGAGTGCTGGGAGAGGTAGGAGGAGCAGTAGGAGAGAGCAATATCTTGTAGACTGATATTGCGGAGAAGAAGCTGTAGATGATCAACAGTGTCAAAAGCTGCAGACAGGTCAAGGAGTATTAGGATAGAGTAGTGACCACGAGATTTTTCAGCGAGTAAATCATTGGATACTTTGGTCAGTGCCGTTTCCATAGAGTGCTTAGCATGGAAACCAGACTGAAGCGGGTCTGGCAGAGAGTTGGACTCGAGGAAGTCTGTCAATCTCGCATACACAACTCTTTCAAGATTCTTGGATGCAAAAGGCAGTAGCGAAATAGGACAGTAGTTGGATGGGGAGTTAGGGTCAAGGTTGGGCTTTTTTAGAATTGGGGTTACAGTTGCATGTTTGAAGGGCGATGGAAATATACCAGAGGAGAGAGATTGAGAATTTTAGTGAGAGGTGGAGAGAAAGAAGAAGAGAGAGTATGGATGAGATGTGAGGGAATTGGATCTAGGGAGCAGGTGGTGGGGCGGGAGGACTGGAGCAGAACAGAAACCTCTTCCAATGTAGCGGGTGCGAATGAACATAGAACAGCAGAGGGAGGGAAGTTAGGGGAAGTATTGTAAGGGGAGGAAGAAAGATGGGAGATCTCTTCCCTGATTGTAGAGATCTTGTCAGTGAAGTGAGTTGCAAAGTCTGAGGCATTCAAGTTAGTAGGTGGAGGAGGAACAATAGGGCAAAGAAGAGAGTTAAATGTGTGAAATAGTCATTTGGGTTCGCGGGAGAGTGTGGTTATGAGGGTATTGAAGTAATTTACTTTTGCAGAGGAAAGAGCCAAGCTGTATGAGCTCAGCATAAATTTATAGTGGAGAAAGTCAGACACACAGTGAGACTTTCTCCAACAGCATTCAGCAGTTCTGGAGCATTTTTGGAGGTATCTAGTCAGCTTGGTGTGCGAAGGTTGTTGTTGGGGGCGCCTGCGGTGTTTAACCCCTTAAGGACACATGACGTGTGTGACACGTCATGATTCCCTTTTATTCCAGAAGTTTGGTCCTTAAGGGGTTAAATGTAGAAGGTGCCATGATGTCTAGTTGATGGGAGAGGGTGGAATTGTAGAAGGAGGTTGCAAAACTAGGACAGGTGAGGTTTGAGATAGGTAAAAGAAGAGTTTGGAGATTAGTGGAGAAATGCTCTAGGTCAAGACATTGGAGGTTTATGTGAGATTGATGTTCAGATGATGGTGTCAACTGGGTCATAGGTATGCCAATGTCAAAAGTCATCAGATGGTGGTCAGATAGAGGAAAAGGAATACTGGAGAAATTAGAGGCAGTACAGAGGTTGGTGAAGGCGAGATCAAGAGTGTTTCCCACTGAATGGGTTGCTAAATTGGACCATTGTGTAAGGCCAAAGGAGGAGGTTACAGAGAGTAAACGAGAAGCATCAGTGCAATTGGGGTTGTTGATTGGGATATTGAAATCCCCACGTATAAGGGAAGTAGTGTTAGATGAGAGGAAGTGGGGAAGCCAGGAAGAAAAGTGCTCAATATATATATATATATATATATATATATATATATATATATATAATACAAATAACCACAAATATATATAATTACATAAATTATTACATAAGTATACATGCAGAATTTAAATACATATATATGTATATATATTAAAATTCTATGTGTATATTTCAGTAATCTTTTAACATAATTGTGCGATTTAATTAATAAAAATTTGATTGACGTGCCTGACAACCCAGGCAGAAAGTGCAGAGAATTTAATTTGCAAGCTCTATATTTAACCTTGTAACTTTCCAAGACACCATAAAATCTGTACATAGGAGGATGCTATTTTACTCGGGAGACTTTGCTGAACACAAATATTAGTGATTAAAAATTATAAATTGTATTACAACAATGTTATTTTCAGTTTTTTGCATTTTTCCAACGTCACTTTTACTGACTATATTATTGTTTTAATATGTTTTACTGTTCTGAAACACTTTTGCTTGTGTTCAGTGAAGTCTCCCAAGTATAACAGTACCCCCCATGTACAGGTTTTATGGTGTTATTGAAAGTTAGAGAGTCAACTATAAGGCTTGCATTTCATTTTTTCACATTTAAATTTGCCAGTTTGGAAATGTTGCCTGTGAGACCGTATGGTAGCCCAGGAATGAGAATTACCCCCATGATGGCATACCATTTTCAAAATTAGACAACCCAAGGTATTGAAAATGGGGTATGTCTAGTCATTTTTAGTAGCCACTTGGTGCCAAATATTATTTTTTTGACACAAAAACAAATTTGAACACTAATTTTGGCCAGTGTTTGTGACTGACTATTAAAAAAGACTGGACATACCCCACTTCCAATACCTTAGGTTGTGCACTTTTGCAAATGGTATGCCATCATGGGGGTAATTCTTATTCCTGGGCTACCACACAGTCTCAAAAGTAACATTACTAATATGGCAAATTTTAATGAAAAAAAAAAATGGAATGTGCTATATTTGACCCTGTAACTTTCCTATAACCGTAAAATATGTTAATGGGGGGTACTGTTGTACTTGTGAGACTTTGCTAAATACAAATATGTGCATTTTATTGCAGTAAAAGCTAACAGTATTATAACATTTACAGCTAAAATGTCAGGCAGAACTATAATTTTATTTAAAAATCTTAGTTTCTCACAGTTTTTTGATTTTATTCATAATAAATTATGTTTCATATATGAATAGTTCATATATGAGTAATTAAAGCCCTGTTTCTCCTGAACAAAATGATATATAATAAGTGTGGGTGCACTTAATATGAAAGAGGTGAATTACGGTTGAACAGACATATAGCGCAAATTCAAATTTTTGTTTACATTTTGTTTTGATCAAAACATATACTATTGACTCCGTCATGAAGGGGTTAAAGAGGGAGCAGCAAAGTTCTTTTCCCCATCACCCCCTCCCAGAGTCACGTTACGGAGCACTATTACAGTGATCTTTCTTTTTATAACATGCAGCTACTTTAAGAATCAGCTGCCTGATGACCACGCCACTACATGTATAAATCTTGAGCTTCAGTCCCCAAAGCCCTATCAATGCCTATGCACTCAAGTAAGTAATAGTGTGTTTATTAAGACTGGGGTATAAATGTAGATGCTAGCCTCTGTGAAGTGTCAGTTGGTGTCAGAGTCAGTGGTGATCTGTAACTTTCATTATATGAAAAGATCCACAGAAGATGTTAGACATTTCTGGGGCATCAGCTACAAAATAAATCAAGTGGGAAATATCTCCTTATTTGTAAAAATAGATTTGGGAGGAGAGAATAGGTTGATCTCCACTAAAATGGATTGTATTCCGTATGGATTGTAGAATTTCACAATATATTACTTGTTTTAAACCAGGGGTAGTCAACCTTTTTCTACCTACCGCCCACTAATGCATCTTTCTTGATGGAAAAATGTCCTTACCGCCCACCAGTTTTCGCGCAAGTGCAGAATATTTTTTAGAAAGGAGGGTGTTTTTAAAAATAAAATAAATGTACGTACATTTATCTTTTTATTTCTACTTTATCCATGTTTATAATGTTTTTTTAACTTTATAAAGTTTAATGAGAAAACAATAAAGTAAATTGAAATTACCTTTACTAGTGATTAATGAGGTCCTTGAGGTTGATGCTGCGAGACTAAATATTATCTGGTTCGATTTTCGTAAGGTGGATGGGGGGGCTGTAAGGTGGGTAGGTGTTCTGTAAGCTGGGTAGTTGTTGCGGTCACCGGCCCGCCGAGCCTCACGGTCGTGCCCGACCGGCACGACCGCTCCGACTACACGAGCTTACCTGCTCGTCGGCGAGCCGGGAACCGCGCGTGTAGTTCTTCCGGGCATCACACCCGAATCCAATATGGCGCCGACCACGTGGAGAAATTATACTAACGTGTGCGTGACGTCACGACGTCAACGCACACGTACGTTCTGGGGTCAGAGGTCGCCCTCTGACCAATCATAGCTTAGAGAGGGGTATTTAAACCCCTAATTCACCCTAGTACTTTGCCATGTCGTGGTTTCAGTTTCCTGGTTTCCTGAAAGTGCTAGTTTCGTGTTTCTGATTTCCTGGTATCCTGATCCTTGGCGTTTCCCTGGTTATTCTGATCTCTGGTTTCCCTGACTTGGCTTGTCTTATCGGTATTGAGTATTTTCTGGCTTCCTTGACCTCGGCTTTCCCTTTGACCATTCTCTGTCTCTAGCGTATTAGTCCGGCCATTCTAAGGTCCGGTTTACGCTCTGTCCTGTTATTTTTCCTTTTCTGACTTATGTATATGTTTACATAGATTCTGCGTGCTGGACCACATTACTAGTCGTGACATTACGACATGGCCATGGATCCTGCAGAACTATGCAAACATATGATCGCCTGTGAAAATAGGGTGGAGGATATGGACCACAGGTTAGACCAATTTGCTCAGGCATTTCAGACCTTGCTCCAGAGGACTGCCTATTTAGAGGTCCCTCCTGTACCACCTGTGGTTCCGCCACCTGTAGTGGTTCCCGTACCACATAAACCACCGTCCATAACTTTGTCACCGCCCCCTCGTTATGGAGGTGATTCTAAGGAATTTAGAGGTTTTTTAAACCAAATAGAATACCACTTTGAGGCCTCCCCAGGTTCATTCCCAACAGATAGATCTAAAATAGGCTATCTGATGAACCAATTAACTGGAAAAGCCTTGACTTGGGCTAACCCCTTATGGGAAAGTGGTGACGCAATAGCCCGTGATTACAGTACCTTTCTTACGGCCTTTAAGGCTACATTTGAACCTAAAGGCAGGGAGAAGAACGCTGCCAAAGCCCTTATGAGAATCAGGCAAGGCAATCGTTCTGTAGCCGATTATGCAATAGAGTTCAGGACATTAGCGTCTGAGGTTGATTGGACCAATAGCGGTCTGGTGGCTGCTTTCTCTGAAGGTTTAGCTGAGAATATACAAGATGAAACTGCAGCTAGAGACCTTCCGGTTAGTCTTAATGAGTTTATTGCCTACATGATAAACATTGATAACCGGCTCAGAGAGAGAGAGAAAAACAAACAACGTAACAGACGTTCTAATTTGTCCATAGCTCCTCGTTTCTCTAACCCAGTGGTGAGTAGCCAAACGCCTCTTCCAGAACCTGAACCCATGCAATTGGGTAGTGCTAAACTCACTGAGGCAGAGAGACAACACAGACGTAACGAGGGGTTATGTATGTATTGTGGCAAGAAGGGACATCTAAGATCGTCATGCCCGGTTCGGCCGGAAAACTTGCACACCTAAGGCACGTACGGGGACCGACCTTAGGTGTGATGTATATGTCCCCTAAATTGACTAAGAACCGTTTCCTGATCAAAGTAACCTTATCTTTCGAGAACACTACTGTTCAGTGTGAGGCTATGATTGACTCTGGGGCAGCGGAGAATTTCCTAGACAAAGAGTTCTCTGCTAAACATCTCCTGCCCTTAAGACATAAAGAGAAACCTATAGCAGTCGAGGCCATTGATGGAAGGCCTCTTACCCAGCCTTTCATCACACACGAAACTCTGCCAATCACTGTTTCAGTGGGTATTCTCCACTCTGAAGAAATTACCTTTCAAATCATATCTTCACCTACAGTTCCGATAATACTCGGTTTCCCTTGGCTCCTGAAACACAATCCACGTTTAGATTGGATTGAAGGAGAGATTGTGAGTTGGGGTGAGAGATGCAAAGGTGTTTGCTTTAAGCAAATCCCACAACCTATTGGCACCATTAATGTTCCTGTTACACCTCCCTTGACCACACAAATTCCTCAGCAGTATATGGATTTGAAAGAGGTATTTAACAAGGTCCAGTCAGAAGGGTTACCTCCTCATAGACCTTATGACTGTACTATAAACTTATTACCAGAGACTATGCCTCCCAAGGGAGGAGTCTATGCCTTGTCCCCCCAGGAAAATCTTTGTTTGGAGGAATATATTAAGGATGCTCTCAGAAAGGGTCATATCCGTAGGTCCTCCTCACCAGCCGGGGCTGGATTCTTCTTTGTCTCTAAAAAAGAAGGAGACCTACGCCCTTGTATTGATTATAGGGGTTTGAATAGGATTACCATAAAAAATGCCTACCCTATTCCCCTTATATCAGAGCTATTCGACAGATTAAAGGGAGCTCGAGTCTTTACCAAGCTCGATCTCCGAAGTGCCTACAATCTAGTCAGAATTAAGGACGGTCACGAATGGAAGACCGCATTTAACACCAGAATGGGACATTACGAATACCTGGTTATGCCATTTGGATTATGTAACGCTCCAGCGGTATTCCAGGATTTTATCAACGATGTCCTAAGAGAGTACCTTCACATGTTCGTTCTAGTGTATTTGGACGACATTCTCATCTATTCCCCAGACCTAGAGACACATCACGAACATGTGAGAATTGTACTGAAAACCCTGTTACAGAACGGCCTTTACTGTAAACTGGAGAAATGCCAGTTTGACCAAACGGAGATACAATTCCTTGGATACGTTATATCTCCGTCTGGTTTCCAGATGGATCCTCGTAAACTGGAGGCAGTCTTACAGTGGCCATTACCCAAGGGCCTTAAAGCCACTCAACGCTTTATAGGTTTTGCGAATTACTACCGCAAATTCATAAGGGGATTTTCCTCCGTGATTTCCCCTATAACCAATTTAACAAAAAAAGGAGCAAATTGTATATCTTGGCCCAAAGAGGCAAGAGAGGCATTTGAACGATTAAAATCTTTATTTTCCTCAGCACCTGTCCTGACCCATCCTGATCCATCCAAACCATTTATCCTAGAGGTGGATGCATCAGAGACAGGAGTTGGAGCCATTCTGTCTCAAAGAGAGAGTCCTGATACGCCTTTACATCCCTGTGGATTTTACTCTCGCAAACTCACACCTGCAGAGAGGAATTACGACATAGGGAATAGGGAACTTTTGGCCATTGTACTTGCCCTTAAGGAATGGAGGCATCTCTTGGAAGGTTCCAAAGAGCCACTTTTGATCTTTACTGATCATAAGAATTTGGCTTATATTGGGGACGCTAAGAGACTGTCCTCTCGTCAGGCTAGGTGGTCATTGTTCCTCTCCCGATTCAATTTCGTAATTACATACAGACCTGGTACTAAAAACACCAAGGCAGATGCACTTTCTCGGCAGTTTGAGACAGATGAAGTTCCGGAACAGGTGATATATCCTATTGTACCTCATGAATGCCTCATTGCCACTACAGTTTCCGAAGTGTCTTCTCCACACTTCTGTGCCATAATAGCAGATCAAACTCAGGCACCTGTGGGAAAACCTCCGGACAAACTGTATGTGTCACCTCAGTTTCAAAAGAAGGTACTAGATTTGTTCCATGACAGCCTCACAGCGGGCCATCCTGGAGTCCATAAAACTCTCTCTGCCATCTCCAGGAGATTTTGGTGGCCTGCTCTTAGAAACGATGTCAAAGATTATGTTGGGGCATGTCAAATATGTGCTGTTTCTAAAGTTCCTCCCAGGTCACCTCCTGGACTATTACAACCACTGCCCATACCTAGTGCTCCATGGACCCACTTGGCCATGGATTTCATTGTGGATCTACCCAGTTCAAACGGGTTTAATACAGTCCTTATGGTCATTGATAGATTCACGAAGATGGCACATTTCGTCCCACTTACAAAATTACCATCTGCTCAAGATCTAGTTCAAATATTCTTGAGAGAGATCTTTCGGTTGCACGGTGTACCCAAAAGCATAGTATCTGACAGAGGTACCCAGTTTGTTTCTAGGTTTTGGCGTTCCTTTTGCAAACAATTGGGCATCGAACTCTCCTTTTCGTCAGCATATCACCCTCAAACAAATGGAGCAGCAGAGAGGGCGAATCAGTCTTTAGAAGCCTATTTACGTTGCTTTATAAATGCCAATCAATCTAACTGGTACGAGCTCTTACCCATGGCTGAGTTCGCCAGAAACAACGCCACTCATGAATCTTCTAATCACAGTCCATTCTTTGTTAATCAGGGTTATCACCCCACTGTTTTTCCTTCTGCATTCTCAGACACAGAAATCCCCGCTTTGAACACCCGTTTAGATTCGATTCATGATACTTGGGATTCCGTCCATTCAGCTCTGCAAAAAGCCTCATTACGAGCGAAGGTCCAAGCTGACAAGAAACGGGGCGCTAATCCTGTCTATATTCCAGGTGACAGGGTGTGGCTCTCCACAAGACATATCAAGCTTAAGGTCCCGTCCATGAAATTTGCCCCTCGGTACATTGGTCCCTTTCGAGTTACCCAACGTATTAATCCAGTGACCTATACTTTGGCACTACCGGCTCATATGAGAATAGCGAATACTTTCCATGTGTCTCTGCTCAAGCCCCTTACTTGCAATCGCTACACAAGGGTATCCACTCCTCCTCCGCCCTTGGTAGTGGGTGATCAAGAGGAATACGAAGTCCGTTCTATCATGGACTCCAAATTATCCAGAGGTGTCTTGTCCTATCTCGTTGACTGGAAGGGTTATGGTCCCGAGGAACGTTGTTGGGTTCCTGCTGACCGGGTCCATGCGCCCCGTCTTATCCGGTCATTTCACAACCGCTTTCCTCTTAAGCCGGGTCCTTCCCGCTCGGTGCGCGGTCTTCGAGTGGGGGGTACTGTTGCGGTCACCGGGCCCGCCGAGCCTCACGGTCGTGCCCGACCGGCACGACCGCTCCGACTACACGAGCTTACCTGCTCGTCGGCGAGCCGGGAACCGCGCGTGTAGTTCTTCCGGGCATCACGCCCGAATCCAATATGGCGCCGACCACGTGGTCGCGTCTATGGATAGCCCCGCCCCCGAGAATTATACTAACGTGTGCGTGACGTCACGACGTCAACGCACACGTACGTTCTGGGGTCAGAGGTCGCCCTCTGACCAATCATAGCTTAGAGAGGGGTATTTAAACCCCTAATTCACCCTAGTACTTTGCCATGTCGTGGTTTCAGTTTCCTGGTTTCCTGAAAGTGCTAGTTTCGTGTTTCTGATTTCCTGGTATCCTGATCCTTGGCGTTTCCCTGGTTATTCTGATCTCTGGTTTCCCTGACTTGGCTTGTCTTATCGGTATTGAGTATTTTCTGGCTTCCTTGACCTCGGCTTTCCCTTTGACCATTCTCTGTCTCTAGCGTATTAGTCCGGCCATTCTAAGGTCCGGTTTACGCTCTGTCCTGTTATTTTTCCTTTTCTGACTTATGTATATGTTTACATAGATTCTGCGTGCTGGACCACATTACTAGTCGTGACAGTAGTGGTTCTGTATGGTGGGTAGGGGTTCTGTATGGTGGGTAGGGGGACTGTGAGTTGGTATGGGGGCTGTGAGGTGGGTAGGGGGGCCATATAGTGGGTAGAGGGGCTGTAAGGTGGGTAGAGGGGCTGTAAGGTAGGTAGGGGGACTGTGAGGTGGGTAGGGGGACTGCAAGGTGGGTAGGGGGACTGTGAGGTGGGTAGGGGGCTGCATAGTAGGTAGGGGGACTGTGAGGTGGATGGGGGACTGTGGGGTGAATAGGGGGGCAGTATAGTGGGTAGGAGAGCTGTGAGGTGGGTAGGGGGGCTCTATAGTGGGTAGGGGGTTGTATAGTGGGTAGGGGGGCTGTGAGGTGGGTAGGAGGGCAGTATAGTGGTTAGGGGAGCTGTGAGGTGGGTAGGGGGGCTCTATAGTGGGTAGGGGGGTTGTATAGTGGGTAGGGGGGCTGTGAGGTGGGTAGGAGGGCAGTATAGTGGGTAGGGGAGCTGTGAGGTGGGTAGGGGGGCTCTATAGTGGGTAGGGGGGTTGTATAGTGGGTAGGGGGGCTGTGAGGTGGGTAGGAGGGCGGTATAGTGGTTAGGGGAGCTTTGAGGTGGGTAGGGGGGCTCTATAGTGGGTAGGGGGGCTGTGAGGTGGGTAGGAGAGCTGTGAGGTGGGTAGGGGGGCTCTATAGTGGGTAGGGGGGCAGTATAGTGGGTAGGGGAGCTGTGAGGTGGGTAGGGGCAGTATAGTGGGTAGGGGAGCTGTGAGGTGGGTAGGGGGACATTATAGTGGGTAGGGGGCATTATAGTGAGTAGGGGGTCAGTTTAGTGGGTAGGGGCAGTGAGATGGGTAGGGGGGCTGTGAGGTGGGTAGGGGGGCAGTATAGTGGGTAGGGGGCTGTGCAGGGGGTAGGGGGGCATTATAGTGGGTAGGGGGGCATTATAGTGGGTAGGGGGTCAGTATAGTGGGTAGGGGGCTGTGAGGTGGGTAGGGGGGCATTATAGTGGGTAGGGGGCATTATAGTGAGTAGGGGGTCAGTATAGTGGGTAGGGGGGGCAGTGAGGTGGGTAGGGGCAGTGAGGTGGGTAGGGGGGCAGTGAGGTGGGTAGGGGCAGTGAGGTGGGTAGGGGGGCTGTGAGGTGGGTAGGGGGGCTGTGAGGTGGGTAGGGGGGCAGTATAGTGGGTAGGGGGCTGTGAGGTGGGTAGGGGGCAGTATAGTGGGTAGGGGAGCTGTGATGTGAGTAGGGGGGCAGTATAGTGGGTAGGGGAGCTGTGAGGTGGGTAGGGGGGCTCTATAGTGGGTAGGGGGCTGTAAGGGGGGGTAGGGAGGCTCTATAGTGGGTAGGGGGCTGTGAGGTGGGTAGGGGGGCTGTGAGGTGGGTAGGGGGCAGTATAGTGGGTAGGGGGCTGTGAGGTGGGTAGGGGGACATTATAGTGGGTAGGGGGCATTATAGTGAGTAGGGGGTCAGTTTAGTGGGTAGGGGCAGTGAGATGGGTAGGGGGGCTGTGAGGTGGGTAGGGGGGCAGTATAGTGGGTAGGGGGCTGTGCAGGGGGTAGGGGGGCATTATAGTGGGTAGGGGGGCATTATAGTGGGTAGGGGGTCAGTATAGTGGGTAGGGGGCTGTGAGGTGGGTAGGGGGGCATTATAGTGGGTAGGGGGCATTATAGTGAGTAGGGGGTCAGTATAGTGGGTAGGGGGGCAGTGAGGTGGGTAGGGGCAGTGAGGTGGGTAGGGGGGCAGTGAGGTGGGTAGGGGCAGTGAGGTGGGTAGGGGGGCTGTGAGGTGGGTAGGGGGGCAGTATAGTGGGTAGGGGGCTGTGAGGTGGGTAGAGGGACTGTCTGTGAGGTGGGGGCATTTGAATGGTGGGTAGGGGGCTGAAAAAGGTAAATACCTTTCAGTGTCCTCTTGGTACGGTGGGCAGCTTCCCAGTAACATGTGTGGGGGTGGAGCTTGTGGGCAGGAGGCAGAGCTTCTGTTTGGGGGCGGGGCATGCGACCGGAATGATTTTAGAGTGTGCAGGGAGACTGAGAGGTCTCCCTGCAGCTGCTGGCAGCCACACCAGCCCCCAGCTCCTCCCTCCTTCCTCCTTCCTCCCCTCGGACTGACAGGCTGGCACAGTCTGAGGGGAGGATTAATCAGAATGATTAGGTCTGTCAGCCCCAGCCACACCAGCCCAGCCACCCACTCTCTTAAACAGAGGATTTAGCCACCGAAATCCCTACCGCCCACCTGGAATCCTGAAACGCCCACTAGTGGGCGGTAGGGACCAGGTTGACGACCCATGTTTTAAACAAATGGTTATGTTAAAGCTAATGTATAATTAACTCCTTCAACACAATAGGCAAGCAGGATCTATGACCATTCTGGCACGTTATCTGTCAGGAAGGAGATGAAATAAGAAAGGAACATATTTTGAAACCTTTTCAATTATTCATGTAAAGAATACCATAAAAGATAGTAAGGTATTTAAAAAGAGTGTTAATGTTTTCTCAGCATTTGCAGGCCGTACTCTAGTTTTAACATAGGATATGAACATGCTAACTGCAATATTTTCTGCTTAAACTGCTTCCAGAGACTCTCCTCAAATGTACGCTTTCTAGAGGTCACTTCCAAAACTCACCTGGAATGGACGGCCAAGTATACACAGAAAAAAAGGCAATTAAGTGGCACGCTCACAGGATAAAATATATAGAGGAAATATCATACTCTTTAATCGCTACACAACCAAGCCCATTTTGAGTAGAAATGTATTGGAATTACATGTATTTAAACAGATTTTCTACAAGACTCTTTGATGTGGACTTTTATGGTCAGTCTGCTTAGCTATTAGACTTGTGCATTTGGTTTCTGCTGAATTGCAGTTTGCTCCGAATTTAGGCCGTTTGGCTGTTTGGTCAAATGCTGTATCTCTGAAGAGCAATACAGACATAAAATAAAGCAAACGACTACCACAATGACAGACATGTTTGATTAATTCAGTATTTGGAATTCTGCTAGTGGCGAAAAAAAAAAGATTATTGATGGCTAAGGGGCAGCCTGTAAATGTTGATTTTATTCACAAATCAAGTTAGAAGCGATCAACATAGGGGGAAAAAAGAGGAACAGTAAAATATTATGAATATAATTTATAAGTATAGATTTGTTTACTACTCATCTTTTTCTTAGTTGATCTGTAAACCAAACACTGGAAAATGCACCTTTCAGTGTTCTTCAATATATATATATATATATGCAGCACACTGGTTGGCCCATTTTCACTACCTTTTTGGTTCGTCGGTTGAATTATCAAAGGTGCCAAACAAAATTTCATTTTCAAAAAAAAAAAAAAAGTTTAGACTGAACCAAATTATTTTTTATACTGGATGCTTATTATCTGTACCATAAGATCAAGGGTGCCCAAAAGGTAGATTCCCAGATGTTTTAAAACTACCGCTTCCATGATGCTTTGCCATTGTAAAGGCATTCAGAGACCCGAAAAGCATCATGGGAGTTGTAGTTCTACAACGTCTGGGAATCTACCTTTTGGTCACCCCTGCTTTAGCTGATTTGCAACTTTACTTATTTTTATTTAGTTGTGTTATTCCATCTCTCCTTTTGGTACTCTTCATTTAACAAAATCTTGGACACTATATAAGATTTTGAAACATGATTGGACTATTATTTCTATGATGTATTTTGCTTCAATAATAAAAATAAAAGGGAAAGTATTCATGTAGAACAAGCACAATTAGATGGTTATATTGTTTGGGGTAGTTGCATTTAAGTCTTCTGAAATTTGCACCTAGAAATCAGGTGTATGGTCATAATTTGCAGACAGACGAGCTATTATAATAGTTTGTGTTATAGGAGAGTGTGAATACAATTATCTATTTTAAAAAAATCAGATGGTGAATATCCTTGTAATACTAAGTTATTTTTATGATAAACTTTGCAATATTTAGTTCATTGGATACAGTAATTATAAGAGGCCAGTTAAAAAAAAAAAAAAAACGAACCTAATTAAGTAAATTATGATGTGCAGTGACATTTCTCAGTCTCAAATGGCAACAACATTATTCATAAGGCATTTTTTATTAAACATCTGCTAAATAAACAAGTGTAGTAAATAATAAACATGCAGCTCAGAAGGTAGTTGCAAAATATGGAATAAAATACACCAGTCAAGGACTAAAAAAGAGAATATGGAGCAAGGGAGGAAAATGCAAAGTCGGATTATCCAAAATGTAATTTCTTGCCATTCTAGAGTTTTATATTTTGTGGCTCCCTGAATCATGTTAAAATGAAGATGAAAATGAAAGTACTTTTTACTGTGCTTGAGCTAGAGCACTATTTTTTCCTTACTTGGGAATAAAATGAACATAAAAGCTGAAATATAAACAAACATGTCTGTTTCTCGTTTCCCCACAAGTCAAAATTGCTGCTGTACTTTTTCTGAGCTTTGTTTTGATCCGGTGCTAAAACAGGTTTTAGCCCTTTTTGATACTGGTTAAATCGTAATTTGCAGTATGTTTCTGTCAGGCATTACCTAAAACAAAAGCAAGTAGCCAAGCTGGAGAGAAGAGTGGGACTTGTGAATTTTATTGCTACTCACCCTGGTACGCTATCTTTAGTGCAGAAGAGGTTGGTGAGCTGTGATGGGACACTGTTACTTATGCTGAGAGGCTTTTAATTTGTATTTCCAATAAATATTTGCATACTTTACCTGATGGCTAGAAGTTTATCTGATCCTCCCTGAGCTGGATAGTTCACAGTGGTACTCTAACCACTCTGTGTTTGTGAGTGCTTTTGCAATATTTTTTTATAATTTTTTATGCTTTCCTGACAATATTGCACTATTTGCTTTTATTTGTTTTTATCTCCTAGATTCTTTATTGCGATTTTTGTGCAAGTATATCATTGGGCGTTAATGTCTGAGGGTGCCACCAGTATCACTATATATTGTATTAATACAACACCCATATGACATTACCACTTGTGCACATATTCACTAAATAGTGAGCACTGTGGGCACTTCAATGAAGTTTTAACATTTGATATATAAGATTTTATATTTTGCCTAGTAGTGATTTAATACACTGCACACCAACTTATCACTATCTATATTATCCGAATTACATTACAAGGATTTTTGTTGGTTTGCTGCAATCTGTACCCACAAGTTTTTTTTCTGTGTATTTTGCGCCACCTTATTTATATATACATTTACATGATCCTACATAGGGACTTCCTCAGGGACAATTCTGAACTTTCTACTAGGTTACAAAATTCAAAGTGCATACAATCTATCCTTCCCTTCCTAGTCCTTAAGCACACCCCTTCCTTGTCTTTTGCATGGTTACAATTCGTTGTTTTAGCTCTTACAGCTGTTTTCGATTATTTTTGATTTGTTTCTTGGTTCTGCCTTCTTTTTGATGTCATCGTCTTCCGCATGCAATGATGTCATGCGTTTCATGCATGCGATCCACCATGATCGGGATAGATGCATGGTGTCTTCCTGTCCTGAAGTTCATTGGCGTCATAACGCACGCAGCTTTCCGGATGCGTTCCACGTAACAGCCACAGTCGGGCTCAATAGATGTTTCATCATTTGGGAGACACCATGAGGAAAGAACCAAAAAAGGGGTTGAGGGGTAGAGAATACATTTGTTAAGAAACATTATTAGAAATGTAAAATACCAAAAAGAACATATATATTTATTTCATGTTAGAAAATAATATGTATTTAAAAGTTATACAACATCTTTCCCAGAGATCTTATTCTAGGGTAACTTTCCATGTTGTTGAATGGAGCACCTCAAAAAGAGAGACAATACATACAAAAAACACTATTTAGGACTTGAATTTAAAGGGGTAGATATATGTTCTATATTGTCTATATGCATAGTGTGATATATTACTGAATATGGGAATAGAGAATATAAAATTTATAGTATATGAAAAATCTATGTATATTTAGAATGTATTAAAAAAAGTATAAAAATAAGTTATGGGGGGATCCAAACAGGTAACAGAAAATGAAAAACCCCACTGAAAAGAACACACACTAAAAGAAAAGAATAAAAGAGGAATAATATCAAGGCCTAGCAACAATGAATACAAAACAAATACAGAGCTAATCTAAAAAACAACACAGATCAATATCTAAATTAAGACCCCCTGGTTGCATTGTTTTCAGGGTATTAATCCAAAAGACTTGAGTCTGAGAACCCTTAAGCATCCACAATAAAGATATTTGTGAGTCGGTGTCACAATACCTTACCTGTCCTCCTCGGACCCACGCACCACAGCGTCCTCCTTCACTGAGCGGCACGGCACTTCTGACGCCGGCCGCTCACTCAGAGCGGAATTTCTAAGTTCGGCGCATGCGCGCCACGGCCGTCGGCTTGAAGCCGACAAGGTCCTGACGCGGCCACGCCCCCGGACCTTTTGGGGGCATGGTTTTAAGGCTACACACACCACACTATAAAAGGGCTGCCCTGACAGCAGTAAGACGCCCTAGTGTGGTTCTTGCTGGTTCCCCTAGTGCTATTTCTTTTTTTTTTGTAAATCTTTTTTATTAAGGTATTAACATGACATATAGAATGTGCAGTAAATAAGCAGTGAGAAACACGCAGGTTTCAGGCATTTAGAATAATATGTCATAACACGAGACATGCAAATCTCAGCGGTATTATCAATAAGGAGACGCGCAGGTCTCCTGGTAAGTGAACATAATATACGTGCTTAATAGATAAAGTAGGCACTGAAATAAATGTAATGAGGATATCTCTTGGAGCGCTCAACAAAGGGAACCTGTAGGGTTTCCCAGGGCACATCAATACGTTAAGGACAAGTGTGGTTAGCGTCGGGAGAAGCTTTTTTTTTTTTTTTTTTTCAACTAGGCCTGGGACACGGGAAGGATACGTAAGTATGGGACTCTAGAATCTTTGGCGGAATGCCAGGGCATAAAATAAAGATGGTAGTCTATGTACCTTCATCGAGTCAGGCGCACCAATCCGTAACTATGGCGTCTATCAGTCATGTGAACCCGTGGATGTCGGGGTCACCATGGGTGCCTTACACGGATTGCTACAGGGTGCCCGGGATGACACCTATTCTCTTCAGTGTGTGTATTGTGGCCCGATCCCCCACTCGGGACAAAGTGGTCGGAGAAGTTGTCCCTGCTAAGACTTCGCGTTCCCAGGGGCCTTTCCGTCATGTTCAAAGACGTAAGTGGTCATAAGTTAAATCGTCGTCCCCGTCGGCGGAGCCTGCGGGGTGCGTACGTCTCAGGTGTAGGTCACTTGTAGTTGTCGTGGGTAAATTAAGTGTGTGGAGTGAGAGATTATGTCATAATTGTAGTGTGTGTGTCAGTGTTGTCAGGGGGGGGGAGTGTGAAGCGATGTGGTACCTCGTCGTGGACAGGGAACCAGAGTCGACCATCGCCACGGCATTTTTCGTGAAGATGTGAGATGGTGAATTTATTTCGCAATTGCTATGGTGTAGGCGGTCGTCTGCGCCACGTAATGGCCTAAGGCAGAGGCATCAGTGGTATGGAGTCTGTAATTTGGGAGGACGATATCTCCCCGATCCCGGTTTCCAACCCCGAGACCCCTAGGCCTAACAGTCGAGCCGCAGCAGAGTTAGAGAGAGAAGAGGAGAAAGTAAAGGTGGGAGGAAGGGGGGGAGGAGGGTAAAGAAGGTTGGTCTGCATCAGGGGGGACCCACTGCCGCCGTCCCCCCACTAGGGTGGCCGCGAGCACCCCTCGCCAGTCTATAGCGGGTGATGTATGTGAACCATGGGAGCCACATCTCCAGATGTTTCGTTGTGCGGCCGGTCATGGAGGCATGAATGTCTTCCGCTCCGTGTATGTCTTCCACCCTGTTGATCCATTCTTTCTCCGTCGGTGTATCACGCGTTTTCCAATGTGCCGGTATGTTGGCTTTGGCGGCATTCAGCAGATGGCGTAGTATGGACCTCTTGTAAGTTCGGACAGGTTGGGTCGAGATGTGCAACAAGGCGAGCTCAACACACCACTCCGGGATGTCACCCAGGACGTCGGTAATGGCATTTTTTATCATCGCCCAGTATGGGACTATGTCTCTGCACTCCCACCAAATGTGAATCAATGTACCTCGTTCTGCCTGGCATCTCCAACACAACGGTGTGATTGATGGGAATATCCTGTGCAGCAGGGTCGGGGTCCTATACCATAACGAGAGCAATTTGTAGTTGACCTCCTGGTAGTATGAGCTCATGGAGCTTTTCTGCTGCCAGAGTAAAGCTGTATCCCACTGTGCTGGAGTCAGAGTTTTCCCGAGTTGTGTTTCCCACTGTCGGCGGAAGGTGTGCGACTGGGTCCCGTCCCCGGCGATTAAGTGCTGATATAGTGCCGAGATTGTATGGTCCAGCGGGCTGCCCCGGTCGCATAGGTCTTCAAACCAGGTAAGTTCCCGATGCAAGCGTTCTTTATGCGGTATCGAGTTGTAGTAGTGTTGTAGTTGTAGGTACCTGAGAACATCTAGGGGTGTCCTAGGGGCAGAACCCAACAACGATGTCGAGTCGCGTAGTCTGCCCTCTGTAAGGACCCGGTGGAAGGGAATGTACGTCCTGTCGCTAACGGCGGGCCATGCCCTCGAGGATAAACCTCCTGCTAAAGTCGTGTTGTGTGTGATAGGAATCATGGGGCTAGGAGTAGGTGATACGTGACTATGGTTTCTCAGTGATCTCCAGCCCCTTAGTGTTTGTTGTATCGGTCCGTTTGCAATTTCTCCACCCATCCGCCTCTTTGCTGTTCCCCATATCTCCATTTCGAGGGAGGGTCCGAGTAATCCTTTGTCAAGTGTAACCCATTGTTTTGACGTGGTATCTGTGTGCCAGTCCAGTATTCTCTGCATTATCGTGGCTTGGTGATATTTCTTAATGTCTGGGAGTGCTAGTCCTCCACGGTGCCGTGGTCGGCAAAGGATGTCGTGTCGAATTCTAGAGCGACCACCTCGCCAGACAAATTTAATAATTGCCGTCTTCAGAGATGAGAAGAAGGCATTTGGTATGGCTAGTGGGATGGTCTGCATGAGGTATAAGATTCGTGGAAGGACATTCATTTTGATGACCGCCACTCTGCCGTGCCATGTAATGTGGGGGTACGACCATTTCTCCAAGTCGGTCGCAATTGCCTTCAGAAGGGGCGTGAAGTTAAATCGGTAGGTGTCCTCGGGGTCTGTGGCCACCCAGACCCCGAGGTACTTCATCTTACCGTGACACCACCGGAAAGGGAATTGTGAGTCGAGAGAGATGTAGTCATCTGTGGGGGTTGTGATATTTAGGACTTCGCATTTTGAAAGGTTGAGCTTAAAACCCGAAATGCGTCCAAATTTGTCGAATTCTGAGAGGAGGCATGGTAGCGTCGTTCTTGGGTTCTGCACGAAAAACAGAAGATCGTCAGCGTACACTGCTACTTTATGGTGTGTGTCTCGCCAGTTATACCCCTGGATATCAGGGTTTGAGCGAATTGCTTGGAGTAGTGGTTCGAGGGACATCGCGAACAGAATCGGCGAAAGAGGGCATCCCTGACGGGTGCCATTGTTGATCGGGAAATCAGTAGTTGTTGACCCATTGACTCTTACCGTCGCGTGCGGCGTACTATATAGGGCTGATATCCAGGTGAGGAACCTATTCCCGCATCCCATCTTCTGAAGAGTTGCTTGCATGTAAGTCCAATCCACTCTATCAAACGCCTTTTCGGCGTCGGTTGATAAGAGTAGTAGACGAGTCTTCGTTATTCTGGCGTGTTGTTGGATGGAGAACACTCGCAGTGTACTATCCCTGGCCTCACGTCCCGGGATGAAGCCCGTTTGGTCCGCGTGGATCAGGTCCGGCAGAAGGCGGTTGAGTCTGCTTGCCATAACCTTGGTAAACAGCTTAGCGTCCACGTTCAACAAGGATATGGGGCGGTAACTCCCGCAAAGCAGCGGGTCTTTACCCGGCTTAGGCAGGACCGTGATGGTCGCTGCCAGGGATTCCGCGCCCAGGCGCCCACCCTCGCCCACCGCGTTAAGCGCTTTAGTTAGCCATGGTAGTAAAAGAGTGGAGAAGCTCTTATAGTAGCCAGTTGAGAAGCCATCGGGGCCAGGGGCTTTGCCCGATTTTGTAACTTTGAGGGCCGCTGCCAGCTCCTCCAGACTAATCGGGGCGTCGAGTGCGAGCGCTGAGTCTTGATCGATCGTGTTGGAGACCGTTTCGGTCAAGTAGGCCATTATGCGTGACTTGTGACTGTCTGCTCCAGTCCCCTGAGGAGGTGGAGGCAAATTGTAGAGGTTCTTGTAAAAAGTCCGGAATTCGTTAGCTATTTTCTGTGGAAAGGAGGTTATCTCGTTCGGAGCTAGTCGCAACTTTCTTATTTGCCTGCGGGGTGCCGGGCCCTTCAGTAGCCTGGCTAAATATTTTCCCCCTTTGTTGGCATGGGCGTAGTAAAATCCTTTCGTACGCTGCAGTGTGCGGAAGTGTTTACGGGTGATGAGGTCCCTAAGTTTTCTCCGGTGTTCCATGAGTTCCCCATAGACCTCGTTCAACTGTGTTCTCTTGTGTTGACATTCCAGGGTTGTTATCTTCTGGTGTAGGTCGAGCATCTCCAACATGTTTGCCTTACGTTTTTGTGATGCAATGCGAATGAGCACTCCTCGGATGGTACTCTTGTGGGCCTCCCATATGGATATTGGGGAGATGTCAGGTGTGTCATTTTCCCTGAAGTATTGTTCTAGCTCCTGATTTATTTGGTCTTTTGTGATGGGATCCAATAACAATGCCTCGTTGAGCCGCCAGGACCAGGATGAAGGGCGAAATAGAGGGGATTCCAGCTCTATCCAAACCGATCCATGGTCCGACCAAGTGGCAGGATCTATGTCAGCTCCTAGTAAGCGGGTGAGCCCCTCTTGTACGATGAATATATAATCAATGCGGGAGTATCGGTTGTGGAGGACGGAGTAGTAGGTGTAATCCCTCGCCGTTGGGTTGAGTGCTCGCCAGCAGTCGACCAGTCCCAGATCTTCCAAGGATCTGCGAATGGAGCGTATACTAGTCTGTGGGATGCAGCTATGTCCCGAGGAGGAGTCCATTATCGGGTCCAGGGGTACGTTGAAGTCTCCACCAACTATTAGTATACCGTCTGTGAAGTCTTCCAGGATGTGCAGTGCATTCCGAATGAAGGGGGCTTGCCGTCGATTAGGGGCGTAAATATTGGCCAAGGTGTATATCTTATCGGCGATGACTCCCTTGAGAAAGAGGTATCGACCTTGAGAGTCCTGCGCTCTTTCAAGTTCCTTAAAGTCTAGTTCGGCTGCCAGGAGGATAGCTGTGCCAGCTTTGTGGGACGTTGGGTGGTTGGAGAAAAAGTTAGTTGGGTAGTGCCTATTCCGTAGTGTGGGAGCCGAGTTCTCTCGGAAATGGGTTTCCTGGATCATGGCCACCATAATGCGTTTTCTCTTCAGTTCCCTGAGAAGTTGAGACCGTCGCTCAGGTATGTTGAGGCCTCTGCAGTTCTGTGTAAGGACCCTCATGGGCGACTTTTGGTAGGCCATTCCTGTGAAGTGTTGTTAGTATGTCTCACAGTCTCAGCGATACACGGATATTCCGCGGTCCCGCGGAGCGGCCGTCAGAGTGTGCCCCCCGGACACCGACCAACGGTGGAGGGGGAGGAGAGAAGGAAGAGGAGCTAAGGGAAGGAGGGGAAGCGGAAAGTCGAAAAGTAAGTATCAGAAGTGCCGCAGGTCAAAAGCCAGGTTCCGGACCCCGGGGGAGGTCGTCCGAGAGGGTTTGTGGTGGGGATGTGAAGGTGTAAGTGTATGTGTGGTTCTGCACAGGGCAGTATTAGTAAGGAGTCTCGTGCTGCAGCTGGTGCTAGAGGTGCCCCGCCCTGGTACCAGCCCAGAGGGCGAGGAAAACCACAGCCCAGTTGCCCAACTCGTAGCACGAGTGTGTAAAGTGGGAGGCGCGAGCCAGGCTCCGCCCAAGAGGATCGGTTAGTCCAACAGTGGAGTCGTCCGCTCCACCGAACCCCTTCTATCTTGTACGGGCCAAAAGGTCAGCTTGTAATTATTGGGTACCTACATCTACTGGGTAGCGGATTCCGGAGTCAGCGTTGAGGGGCCATGTGTCAGTCACGGTCCCACTTTTGGGGCCCCCGAGACCCCCATCAGTCCTCCGAGTCTAGGAGCGCTGTCCCGGGAAGGGGGGGAGAGGGAGAAATAGGGGGGAGGTGAGGAGGGGAAGAGGGGGTAGAGGGGGGGGGGGGGGAAGGGAGGGGGGGGGGGAGGGGGGGGGAGGGGAGAGGGGAGGGGGGGGGGAGGGGAGGGAGTCAGTTGTGATTTCAATGTGTCAGCCTGTCGGGGGGGGGCTGGTATCTCTCCCAGGGTTACTGTTTGGTGCGACTGACTCTGGGTTGAGGTTTTACGTGGGCCCTCGTGTGGGCGAGTGCCATTACCAAGCAGATAAAGAAATTACATAACACCATCAAGTAAAACACAATCAAGCAGTTTATCAAAGGCAACCTACTGTTGCCGAAACCCAGGTACCATACCATAACAGCTGCCTATGAGGGGGGGGGGGGGGGAGAGAAAGGAAAAGAAAAAAAATAAAAAAAAAATAAAAATAAAATGAGAGAAGTGGAGAGGGGGATGGGAGTCACAATTTCAGGCCCCAGCGCTAACCCAGAGCCTCCCGCTGATGAGGGTGTGTTGTTCAGCCCGGAGGAGGGGTTGTCGGTTGATGGGACTGAGTCAGGGCTGGAGCCTTGTGTAGGCGGACGGGGGTGGGAATGTTGATACCATGTAGACACATAAAATATTCAATAACAAGGTGGAAAACGGGATTGAGCAGTGTTTCAATAACAACCTTAGGCAGTGGAGGACCGTCCCCCCTGCAGTAACGTCTGTGCACTTGCCCATCAGGTCCTTGCGGGCACCTGAGGTTCGTGTGGGGAGGGGGGGGGGGGGAGGGGGGTAGGGAAGGGGGGGGGGGGAGGGGGGTGTCTGAAGTTTGCTATTTGGCTGAACCAGTTCAGGGTTGGAGCTTTGTGGGAGCACCAGGGGGAGGGGTTACTAGAATACTGCAGGGTAACCAAACGTATAACAACATTATGCAAGACAGAATCAAACTAAATATTACCAGTAACCGTAACCCATTTCCCATCTCATACTGCCCGTCCGTGCAGCAGGCTCTCTCAGTCACCTGGGTCTCGGGTGTCGGGGTGTGTAGAGGAGGCTTCTTACTGTTTAATTTACTAGGTTATACAAGATCATACTTAAGTAGCCTCACGTAACTCACCCCCGACTTTCCTATGCATGCTAGGGGCAAAGACATAATCAAGGCAATTCCCCCTGACCCTTTGTGAGCCCCCCTCCATCCCCCGCGCACTTACATATACGTAAGTAAAGCTCTCCTAGACATAACAGGGAATGGGAGACATAACCACTGGGGATTATCGAGGGCGAGAGGCTCTGCTTATTACGTTAAGTTCCCACCCCCACACCCCCGGTACATACCCATATGGTTTAAAGACACAGCCAGTGTTATACGTTACTGCCTCCCCCAGGTATGCACCCCACCCCCGTCCCCCGCACATCGGCACATGCATGAACAACCATAATAAAATAACGACAGAAATATAGTTACTGTGCCCCGATGGAGTCAAGGGGTGCGTTGTAGTGTTGCAGCGGCAAGTGATGCGACCGAAGCCCATATTCTCACCCTGTGGTCCCCACCTCCCCAAACAAAGGTACCCCATCCCCAGCATCGATGCCGTTCAACCTGGGTGTCAGGTGGTAACTGGACTAGGCCAGGAGACGTCACTCAGTAATGCTGGAACTTTCAGGGAAAGAGATAAAAAGGGGAAAGTTCAGAGAACCCCGGAATCAGTCCCCTGAGTCCCCCCACGAGCCCCCCCCAAAGAAGTCCCGTCAAACCTGTAGGTAGCCATCACCCCAACCGGGGCCAAACACATGGTAGGTCCGGGATCAGCAAGCCAGCGAAGGGTCGTCAACCTGGATAGGAGGCCGTAAAGGAACATCCAAGTTAGCGGGGGTGTATTCACTCCTCCGGGGACGTCGGGTTTCTATGCCGTCTAACAGGTTGAGCCGAAGGAGAACGGGCGTCTCTCCGTCTCGGTGCCCGTTGCGATCTCGTGGCAGGGGCCATCTGGCCTAGGATCCAATTGGGAACAGGTGGCGGTGGAAGGCCTAGTTCCTCCATGAACCGCGGGACGTCCTCAGGCCAGCGGATGGAGATCCAACCATTGCCGTTTCTGGCCATCAGGGCGAATGGGAACCCCCATTTGTAGGGAATAGCTCGTTCCCGCAGGGCTGCTGTCACAGGGCGTAGAGCTCTCCGTGCCTCCAATGTAATGGGGGACAGATCATTGTACAGGGCAATTTGTGCGCCTCGGAAGGGCCACGTCGGTCGTTCCCTGGCCTTCCTCATGATGGCGTCCTTAACGGGGAAGGAGTGGAGGCAACAGATGATGTCCCTAGGGCCCTCTTCCTGTGGTCTGGGCCTTGCAGCTCTATGCGCTCTCTCGAACTCTATGTGTTCCGGGGGAGTCGGTTGCAGTATTGCCTGGAAGAGTTCGGTGAGTATGCCAGCTACGTTTTCGGCTGGACCCTCGGCTTCAGGGATTCCCCGGACACGGATATTGCACCTCCGACCTCTGTTGTCTAGGTCTTCGAGGTGTCTCCTCATAGATAGTAGCATCGATCCCTGGCGGGCAATTGCGGTGTCGGCAGATGTCTGGCGTGCCGAGAGGGTTTCAGCCGCTTCCTCAACACGTGTGATGCGGCCCGCGTGGGTAGTGACTTCAGACTGGATTCCCGCTATTTCTGCTCTGAGGGTGTCCTGTATGACCGTGGTAAGGGACAGCAGGTCGTCTTTTGTGGCCATGGAGGCCGTGAGGCTCATTAACTTCTCCTCAATCCTATCTAGGGCCGTGCTCTCCGTCGCCGGTGGGGTAGCCGGCGCCATCTTGGGGCTTCCCACGTCCCCGCTAGCGCCCGGCTGCGGGTGCAGGAACCCGTCCAGGGGACCTTGCTGGAGGTTTCTGGGGGTCTGGGGCTGCTCTGGTTTCTTGTTGCGACCCATTTAGCAGGTGAAAATGCTGTGCTATGCGGCTGTATCGGGTCCGGTGGAGCGGAGCTCTTACTTTATGCGGCCATCTTGGTCGGCTCCGTAACCACGCCCCCCCCTAGTGCTATTTCTGTGACATTTGTATTCTATCCTGGTATTTGACTTTTGGCTCCTCTATTTGACTATTCTACTCTCTGGTTCCCTGTACTTTGGCTTGCTTATCGTTATTCCCGTCTTCTGTTATCCCTTGACCTCTGGCTATCCCATTTGACTACTCTAACGTGAGTCCGGCCATTCTAAGGTCCGGTATACGTTCTATAGTTAGGTTACACTCTGCGAGAAGGGGTCACTGTCGTGACATTACACTAGGGCCATGGACCCTGCAGGTGTTAACCCTCTTGGACTTGGTACGGACAATAGGTTTGAGGAACTGGACCATCGTATGGACCAGATCGCCCTCGCCGTACAGACGTTAATTAACCGTACTGCTTATCTCCAGCCGGAGGAGCAGACTCCTAGTCAGAGACCCCAGGAGCATCCCATGTAAGTGCTACCTACAGGCACTTCCAATCAGGCTACAGCACCTCTCAGGTATGGGGGTGATCCTAACAGATGCAGGGGGTTCTTGAACCAGATAAGCATCTATTTTGAACTCCATCCTAGAGCTTACCCTACCGATAGGGCTAAGATTGGGTATATTATTACCCTGTTAGTAGATAGAGCTTTAACCTGGGCTAATCCCTTGTGGGAGAATGACAACCCAATAGTCTTTAATTATACTAACTTTGTTGCAGCTTTCAGGAGAACTTTTGATACCCCAGGCAGAAAAACTAACGCTGCCAAATCCTTATTACGTCTAAGACAAGGTACCCGTTCTCTAGTAGACTATGCTTTGGAGTTCCGTACTTTAGCTGCAGAAGTCAGATGGAACGAACAAGCATTTGTGGATGTGTTCCTAAATGGAGTGTCTGATAGAATCTTAGATGAAGTGGCCACAAGAGATTTACCAGACACTCTAGAGGAATTAATAACATATCTGGCTCATATTGATGAACGCCTTAGGTATAGGCAGAATACCAGAGAGAGACCTAGGAGAGTACCGGAACGTCTTGCTCTGACCTATCCCTCGTCAGAGACCCCTCCAGAACCCATGCAATTAGGGGCTACAAGATTGTCTGAGACAGAGAGACAATACCGTAGGAGGGAAGGTTTATGTTTATATTGTGGCAGGAAGGGACATACACGAGTGAATTGTCCTAGCCGACCGGAAAACTCTCGCACCTAAGTCCGCAGGGGGGACAGGCCTTGGGTGTTATGTGTATGTCCTCCTTCAATGATAAAAAAGATCTCCGGCTTCTTCTACCTATTACTCTAGAATGGGAGGGAAAGAAAGTATCCACCCTTGCTTTAATTGATTCTGGGGCTGCCGAGAATTTTGTAGATCACTTATTCGGGCAGAAAAATACTCTCCCATTCCAAAAAAGATCTGCACCCTTGGCCGTTGAGGCCATAGATGGTAGACCATTATCAATACCTCTTATTACCCAGGAAACCATTCCCCTGGTATTATCTACAGGTCTTCTTCATAGGGAGGTTATCACCTTGCAACAGATAACATCTCCTATCTTTCCTGTAATCCTTGGGTTTCCTTGGTTAGCCCAGCATAATCCGTTGATTGATTGGGAAAAGATGGAGATTATTAAATGGGGAGAATCTTGTCACAGTAAATGCATTACTCCGATTAAACCAGTGGGGTTAATCAATATACCTACTATGGAACCATTGATCACTCAAATACCCAACCAATATATTGATCTTAAAGATGTTTTTGAACCTAAAGAGGCAGAAAAATTACCTCCTCATCGTCCCTACGATTGTTCTATTGAATTGTTACCCGGCACTATGCCTCCACGAGGTACAGTTTATCCCCTGTCGATAGCCGAGAATAAAGTATTAGAGGAGTACATTGCCGAGAACTTAAAGAAGGGGTTTATCACTAAATCTTCATCGCCTGCGGGCGCTGGGTTTTTCTTTGTATCTAAGAAAGAGGGGGATTTAAGACCCTGTATTGATTACAGAGGGTTAAATAAGATTACTATACGTAATGCTTATCCTATCCCCTTAGTGACTGAGCTATTTGACAGGTTGAAAGGAGCTACTGTCTTTTCTAAACTGGATTTACGGGGAGCATATAATTTAATCAGAATAAAAGAAGGGCATGAATGGAAGACTGCTTTTAATACTCGTTATGGTCATTATGAGTATCGAGTTATGCCTTTCGGGTTATGCAACGCCCCAGCAGTCTTCCAGGACTTCATTAACGATGTGTTACGAGACTTTTTACAAATGTTTGTAATAGTATACTTGGATGATATCCTGATTTACTCTAAAAACATGAACGAACACTATGAACATGTCAGATTGGTTCTTTCAAAGTTATTAGAGAATGGTCTCTATTGTAAACTGGAGAAATGTTTGTTCCACAAGGAAGAAGTGCATTTCCTGGGATATATCATTTCTAGTACGGGTTTCAAAATGGAGCCGAAAAAGTTAGAGGCCATTCAGCAATGGCCCTTACCAGTTGGACTTAAAGCAATCCAACGCTTCTTGGGGTTTGCCAATTACTATAGGAAATTCATTAAAGGATTTTCTTCAATAACAGCCCCTATTACTGCTATGACTAAGAAGGGAAGGAATCACAGGGAATGGTGCATAGAAGCTAAGAGAGCTTTTGATTCATTAAAAGAAGCCTTTTCCTCAGCACCAGTGTTACGACATCCTGATCCTTCTTGTCCTTTTATACTGGAGGTAGATGCATCCGAGTCAGGGATAGAAGCAATACTATCTCAAAGACCTTCGGATGATCAACCATTGCATCCATGTGGGGTTTTCTCTAAGAAATTAACAGAAACTGAGAAAAGATACGATATAGGGGAGAGAGAGTTGTTGGCAATTATTTCTGCCCTTAAAGAATGGCGATACTTGCTTGAAGGGTCACCCATCCCTGTTACCATTTTTACAGATCATAAAAACCTCTCTTACTTCAGTGAAGCCAAGAAAATGTCTGACAGACAAGTACGTTGGTCTTTATATCTCAATCGTTTCAATTATATTGTTACATATAGGCCAGGGTCAAAAAATATTAAGGCTGATGCCCTATCCCGTCAATATGAACCTTTTACATCCTCCAATGAAGTTATGTCCTCTTTAATCCCTAAGAATCGTATTGTCGCCACTGTTTATGCTAGAGTCTCATCGGGATTAATAGAGGAAATCTCTACATTCCAAGATCGCACTACCTTGACTGTTCCACAAGGAAAACTATATGTGCCACTAGCCTATCGGGATAGAGTACTATCCCTCATGCATGACTCCAAAATGGCAGGGCATCAAGGGATACATAAAACCACATCATTGCTGGCGGAACGGTTCTGGTGGCCTTCCTATAAGAAGGATGTTTGTGAGTTTGTCCTTGCTTGTGGTATTTGTTCCGCTACTAAATCTCCTAAGGGTCGTCCTATAGGACTCCTCATGCCCTTGCCTATTCCGGAGACTCCATGGTCGAGTATTGCCATGGATTTTGTAGTAGACCTACCCCCTTCTAAGAACTACACTGTCATATTAACGATAATTGACAGATTCTCCAAGATGTCTCATTTGGTCCCTCTTTATAAATTACCTACATCATCTGAACTGGCTTCTATATTTATAAGAGAGGTGGTCCGTTTACATGGGGTACCCCATGATATTGTCTCTGATAGGGGACCTCAATTTATTTCTCGTTTCTGGAAAGCGTTTTGTGGACAGTTGGGAATCAAACTTAACCTTTCCTCTTCTTATCATCCCCAATCTAATGGTGTTACGGAAAGGATGAACCAATGCCTGGAACAATACATCCGTTGTTTCACTTCGGTTCATCAAGATAACTGGGCGGACTTGTTATCATGGGCAGAATTTGCTCACAACCATCATGTCCATGAATCCACTTTACACAGCCCCTTTTTTTATCAATTATGGGTTTAACCCTACGACTTTACCAAGTTCCGTTCATTCTACAGGAGTGCCAAGTGTGGATGACACCGTTAGGAATATGAGGGAAACTTGGTTAGGGGTTAAACAAATCTTGACTCAAAAGGCTAGTGTGTACAAAGCTAATGCGGACAGGCATCGGAAACCTGCTCCCACGTTCGTGATCGGGGATAAAGTGTGGTTAAGTACTCGTAACATTAAACTTAAGGTCCCATCTATGAAATTTGCTCCCAGATTCATTGGTCCATTTCAGGTCCTCAAACGTGTCAACCCTGTTTGTTACAGTCTTCGTTTACCCTCTAATATGAAAATACCGAATTCGTTTCATGTCTCACTTCTCAAACCATTAATATGTAATCGGTTTACTCGTAATACCCCTCCTCCTCTTCCTGAAGTTGTGGAGGGACAAAACGAATATGAAGTGAGGTCTATTTTGGGTTCTCGTTTTTCTAGGGGTAAACTTCAATACCTTTTAGACTGGAAGGGTTATGGTCCTGAGGATCGTTCGTGGGTGGACGCTTCTGATGTGCACGCCCCTCGCCTGGTTCGTTTGTTTGAAAGGAGGCGTTCTAACCGCCCTGGGGGCGGTCCTTGTGGGGGGGTACTGTCACAATACCTTACCTGTCCTCCTCGGACCCACGCACCACAGCGTCCTCCTTCACTGAGCGGCACGGCACTTCTGACGCCGGCCGCTCACTCAGAGCGGAATTTCTAAGTTCGGCGCATGCGCGCCACGGCCGTCGGCTTGAAGCCGACAAGGTCCTGACGCGGCCACGCCCCCGGACATTTTGGGGGCGTGGTTTTAAGGCTACACACACCACACTATAAAAGGGCTGCCCTGACAGCAGTAAGACGCCCTAGTGTGGTTCTTGCTGGTTCCCCTAGTGCTATTTCTGTGACATTTGTATTCTATCCTGGTATTTGAATTTTGGCTCCTCTATTTGACTATTCTACTCTCTGGTTCCCTGTACTTTGGCTTGCTTATCGTTATTCCCGTCTTCTGTTATCCCTTGACCTCTGGCTATCCCATTTGACTACTCTAACGTGAGTCCGGCCATTCTAAGGTCCGGTATACGTTCTATAGTTAGGTTACACTCTGCGAGAAGGGGTCACTGTCGTGACAGTCGGCAATACTTTGCCGATAATTTTCCTCACATTTATATCCTTAAGTTAAGATTTCGTTTTTTTATTATTTTTTATAATTTATTGTTTTCTGAACTGTATAGCAATTTAAACTCTGATGTTTATTATCTAGCTCACAAAGGGTTAAAAATCCCTTTCAAAGACAATGTTTAGGGTTAACTCTGACAACTCTTCACGTCACTGTTCTGAGATGTTTCCTATTGGCTTTTGAAATGATGACGATTTTTGAACCTACCTATCAGAACGGTTACCTTCCTTTAAAACTCCGGTCATTCCCCACACATTGGTTCCCCTCTGATGAGTTGTGGGCAAAACGCGCGCGTCAGAGGCACTTGGCGACCTAGAGTCTTTAGACTTATATTCATTTGAATCTTGATCTTGTATTTATCTATACTAGACTCGGGTCCCGAGTACTTTTTAACCGTCATTGCTCTCTATAGATATTTGGGCTTCATTAACACTTTTAGCCATCTTGCTATTCTCGTTATCTGCTTAAAACTGATAGCCCTCCTACTATCCCCACAGCAATTACAGTTTATTTCTATCCACAGAGGCTGCATTACGGTGCTTCCCAAAGTACGGAGTATTTAAGCTGACTATTTAACATTGAGCGCTCTGGCTGACATCCATACCCTATTTCAGACCACCCATTTGTGCTAAGGTTGTAGCAGGGAAGTCAGTATCTATTCTTTAGCTGTTACAGAATTGTTACATTGTATTTGATTACTGACGGGTTACAGTACAACATTGAGATTATTTCTGTACTATTTGCACAGCAAGTGTCATTCGATTTGGCCCCTGTGGATTGCAAAACTCAGTTGTGCACACCTTACTGGGAATAGGTTTCTGAAAACTTTAGAACAGAACCTCCCAATGACTGTATATATTGTTACTTAACACTTATCATTCTATTTAGTTCATTTTTTGCACAACTTATATTTAGGACTTTACCTGCAACCTACATATTTATTTGATCCTAGAGGATATTATACTATACTCTGGTGCCTGTTTTTGCATCAGCTGTCATTAGACAATGATTTGGAACACCCTGTAATAGGATCAATCTTAGCTCTATATACTCTCTGATTGACAAACTATCAATCAGATAGTATTAGTACATTGGTTTATCACCATACTTATGAATATTAGTTTGGATATTTCATCCCTATCAATTTACTAGTTTTAACATTACTATTAAAAGTTATATTTTAATAGATAGGACACTCATTTCTTGTTTGTTTATCGTATTAATCCAATAGGTTTCACGCTGTTCTAGTTTTTAAATTACATTCCCTCCTCTCCAATGGTTTTCAGTTTTTTCCAAACCAATGTAATAAAATTCTCTCCAATTAAATTTTGGACAAGCATTGCAATGTATGGGGAATATATGTTTCTCAAATGTTTTCTTATATTATTTTCATGTTCTAGTATACGTTCCTTTAATATTTTAGAGGTCCTATCCACGTATTGCTGACCACAGGGGCAATTTAACAGGTATATTACCTTTATCGTTTCACAATTGATATTGTATTTTATGTAAAAGGATTTTCTGGGAGAACTTTCAACAATATTGGATCCCTCAATAATATTTCCCAATGTTTACTTAAAATTATCTTAATTTTATGATATTGTATATTATATTGCGTTATAAAAGCATATTTAAAATCATTATTATTGAGCTCTTTGTCTTTCTTCTTCTTCTTTACTAAGTCTTTCCTATTTAGATTCCCAATGTTCTGGGATTCTTTCTCCAAAGTTCTTCTTTCATATCAATTTATCGCATAAGTGTGTTGCCTGATAATGGTAATCCAAATCCTTTGAACAGTTTCTTCTAATGCGGGTTAGTTGACTTTTCGGTATGGAATCTAACCAATTTTTGGCAACAGCTTTTTTTTGTGGATAAAGCAGTTTCCTTAAAATAACATTTAGATTGGATATTCTGTCCTTCTACATAGAAGGTGATGTCCAAAAAAATAATACTCACAGTATCAATTGTGTGTGTAAATCTTGAACCATAATTATTAATATTAATTTAATCCAAAAATATAGTCAATTCACTTTGAGTACCCTTCCAAATTAAAAGAATGTCATCTATGAACCATCTCCACAGGACCAGGTTTACTACCAAGCCATGCCCCCTCCACACGGAGCTGGCCTCCCAGTCTCTCATGTATATGTTGGCATAGCTGGGGGCAAACCTGGTTCCCATGGCACTTCCTGTTTGTTACAAATAAAAAGTACTGTTAAATACAAAATAATTGTGATATAAAATGAAAATTATGCTGTCAATCAATTTTTTTTTAAAGTGCTTGATATTGAGGTGTCACCTTTAATGATTCTGTCTACTGCTGCCACGCCCATAATGTGTTTAATCACAGTGTATAATGATGATACTCAACTTTTAAATGGTGTCAATAAGATTGGTTCTTGAGGAAAATGTTTCTTGGCTCCAAGATGATTACTATCTACAACTACAGGGCACTTCAATGGACACCCGCATATGCCAGCACCTATATAGCAGAACCTGTGGAAACTACTATCTATCCTAATGAACAGTTTAAAAAATATGCTGTCAAATGGTGGTGCTATATAAATTATATCTTGGTATTGTGGAATGGCACATTAGAGTCCATTAATGATTTTGTTAATTTCCTTAATATGTGTTTGACTAGCATTAAATTCAATGTAATGTATGATTTTCTTTTCCGGATATTCTCAAGGTGAAAGGAACTTTGAGACTAATATGTTCAGAAAATCAACTGACCGCAATACATTATTACACTACGAGATTTTCATCTGTCTTTTTTCTATTTTTTATATTCTTACAAAAAAGTCAGTACAAACGAATTAAAAGAAATACATCAAAACAGAAATAGACATCTGCCCAGTTTCAGAATTTAACAGAGTTTTCAAAAACATGGTTATCCCCTAAGTATCTTGGAATAACAGAAGCAAGACATATTAGGGACAGATAGGCCCATTCCATTTCAATCCAAAGCTAGAACACAAGGACCCAAAGACCCACAAGATGAAAAAAAGATTTTCTAAAGAAAATAAAACACAATTCACAGTGAATTGTTGAATTTACTGATTCCAGCTCATTTTAGAGAACAATGACACAAATCTCTCAATTCAAATTTTAGATTATTGAGTACATACCAGAAATGAAGCAATGTGGTGAAAGGGTAAAAAGGTTAACATTATGTAAACCTTTTGGATTAGGGAATTAAATACTCTATATTTTAAGGGCTTGAATAATGAATACAATCTAAGCGCTTTATTTAAATTATATTTCTTTTTAGTATAATTTTCTTTTTGTTTTTCGATTGGGAGGGCAATGTGCCTGTTTATCAAAGCAAACAATCACACTTGGAATTCACTCCTTCACCTGTTGATCTTTTCTTCTTATGCATGTTTTTATCTGAGTCACTTGAGATTTATTTATATGAATAATCTTTATATAGTATTTTGATTACTATTATATACCTTACATCACTTTAACCCCTTAACGCCGTTAGGGCGTACTATGCCACTCCACATTTAGTGAGCCTAAATTGCATTAGGGCAGGATACTATGCCCTAACGATTGTGAGCTCCCCTGACCCTGCGGACTTACCTGTACAAGAGATCTGCGGCAATCCCGGTCTCGAGACAGGCAGTCCCCCTGCTTCCTTTTTGACCCTCCAGGGCAATTTGGTGACAGATGTCACAGTCACATGGCCGCAAAGCAGTCTATGAGACTATACATTGCAAATACGGCATGAGAACTTAGAGACTATTACCCAACTTGAATTGAACGTATGGACCTCAACTAAAACATTTCCGGGTTGCATGCTGGAATGCTTGAGTCCTCTCAGAGAAACAGAAAATACGTCATTGGAGTGCAAGTTGGATTTGAGATGCATCAAGTGTTTCCAGCGAAACCAGACATGCGTCATTGTAACGCAAGTTGAAAATGAGACTTGAGAAACAAATGTTTTATTACTGATTGCAGGTGATATACTACAAGCCGCCAAACCCATTTGGCTGAAGGCATGTTGGGACAGTGCGTAGAAAGCCTTTTAAACAGAACGAAGGAAAAGATCTCCATTCACACATTGGTAAGCCCCTGACGAAACGATTAGTGCAAGAAGACCTACATAAGTGCTGAACCCTTGTGTTGCAAGTTTACTTTTATTATTTTATGGTTTTAGATCTATTTTTTATGATGGATTTTTGCCATCTTTTCGTCAGTGTGGCACTGGACCTGTACATTGATTCTAAAGATCTTGATGTGCAACATTTATCCATATATCTTGTTTGTGTCTTTCTCCTTCCCTTACATGCATTAACGTGGGAAGAGAGAAGAAAAGAAGGCTTTTCTCCCTAGAGATACTATTACAAGCCTGCAATCAGTGACTCCATGCAGAGGGTGGAGACGCTGAACATCAGTGCTGCACATTGTCCAGCACTGACCCAAGCACCTCTAGTGACCCTCTGAATGACTGCCACTAGATTTGTTCATAGGCAGCAACATAAACACTATGCAGTGTTTACATTAAAAAGTCTGCAGGACAGACAGATACCAGAACAACTACATTAAGCTGTAGTTGTTCTGGGGACTATAGTGACCCTTTGAATTATTGTGCTTTAAAAAAAAAAATATTTTTATTGTAATTCAAATATGTCCGTGACATCAGAGTGTGTATGCAGGGACATATTTGTATTGAGTGTCTATATGTGTGTGTAAAGGCAAGGCCATATTTGCATATAGTTTATGTGTAAGTACAGGTTTGCATGTGTGCAGGGTCAAAGTGCAACACCTGGCCATAAGTGTCTGAATGTAGGGTGATGTGTGTGCACAGTGTGTAAATGCAGAAGTGTATATGTACAGTTGTGAATGTGCTTGAATGCAGGGTAGCAGGTGTGAATGAATGCACTAATAATTACCACCTCTAAATTGCACTTATAGTAATTATTGCTGCAGTGGGTGCGTGGGGGAAGTGTCTGTAGTTGGTGTATGGATTAGGGGCTGTAGTGGATGCAGGATTATAGGAGATCTAGAGGGTGCCTGGGGGTCAACCTGTGGTTGGTGCAGGGGGTACGAGCTGTAGTGGGTGCATGGGGGTAGGAGCTGTAGTGTGTGCAGGGGTAGGGGCTGTGGTTGGTGCAGGGGGTAGGGACTGTAGTGTGCGCAGGAGGTGTGGACTGTTGATGCAGGTGGCTCTAGTTGATATTAAAAAAAAAAAAAAATGTACTACCCCCTCCCTGAGTCTTACCCTTAGCCATGGAGGGGGGGAATCCTAATCCTTGGGGCAGGAGATGCTTGACATGAAACATTGATCAGCTGCCCTGATCAGTGTTACAAGCAACAAGCTCCATGTGGGTGTGTTGATGACCTGGCAGAGGCTCTGCTCCTGGAGACTTTGCCGATTTCCTTCAGTCACTCAAATTTGAGCTAGGATTTTGTTTGATATAAGATATCTAAGATAAGATATCTAATGAAGATTTTATTGTCCTAGATAGGAAAGGTTTGTATAATAACCTTTTTACTAACAATTACAGTGCATTTAATAGCAATTCAAAATGTAAGGTGTACAAGAATCCCAAATGAGAGCTATGATATGTCCATTCAAATTTGAAGTTTAAGAATGTAGAGGTCAAAATTGTCCAAGAAAAGATTGTAAAGGGATTTTAGAAACTATGTCTTAATTTTTTATGTGAATTCCCTTTCAGTTTTGTGCTGCAAATGTATATGCTAAAGGACTTATCATTGATTAATTGATTTCCTACCAACATATAAATTTTTCACAGTACGGCAACAATATTTACATGTTGTCAATTAATAACTATAAAAGGCGAATAGTTCCCGGCAAACATCGCTTGTTCGCGTTCGCCACGGATGGCGAACACATGCGCTGTTCGGTCCGCCCCTATTCGTCATCATTGAGTAAACTTTGACCATTCTTAGTGAGAGTAGGGACAGTGTAGCTGCTGCTGATTTGATAGGGAAATTGATAGCTAGGCTAGTGTAGAAGGACTCATCTGATCTCTGCTGTAAGGACAGCACCCCAAAAAGCCCTTTTTAGGGCTAGAACATAAGTCTGCTTTTTTTTTGTGTGTGTAATGTAATTGCAGTTGCCTGCCTGCCAGCCTGTGTGTCAGGCTCACAGCATATACTGTGCCCACTTGCCCAGTGCCACCACTCACTCACTGGTGTCACAATAGCATGCATTTAACAAAAAAAACCTTTTTGGACTGTAATATAATAGCAGTCAGTTTCCTTCACGAGTGTGTGTTTCAGGGCCTGCCCAGTGCCACCACTCACTCACTGGTGTCACAATAGCTTGCATTTAACAAAAAAAACCTTTTTGGACTGTAATATAATAGCAGTCAGTTTCCTTCACGAGTGTGTGTTTCAGGGCCTGCCAGGGCACAGTGTCACACCAGTGCAACTCATATCTGGTGTAACAGTAGTGTGTATTTTTTTTTTAAAAATACAATTTTGTCTGTAATTGAATAGCAGTTAGTTGTCTGCCAGCATGTGTGTCAGGCTCACAGCGTATACTGTGCCCACTTGCCCAGTGCCACCACTCACTCACTGGTGTCACAATAGCTTGCATTTAAAAAAAACCAAAAAACTTTTTGGACTGTAATATAATAGCAGTCAGTTTCCTTCACTAGTGTGCATTTCAGGGCCTGCCCAGTGCCACCACTCATATCTGGTGTCACAATAGCTTGCATTAAAAAAAAAAAAAAAAAAACATTTTGGACTGTAATATAATTGCAGTCAGTTTCCTTCACGAGTGTGCGTTTCAGGGCCTGCCAGGGCACAGTGTCACACCAGTGCAACTCATATCTGGTGTAACAGTAGTGTACATTTTAAAATAAATAAATACAATTTTGACTGTAATAGATTGAATAGCAGTTAGTTGTCTGCCAGCGTGTGTGTCAGGCTCACAGCGTATACTGTGCCCACTTGCCCAGTGCCACCATTCATATCTGGTGTCACAATAGCTTGCATTTAAAAAAAAAAAAAACTTTTTGGACTGTAATATAATAGCAGTCAGTTTCCTTCACTAGTGTGCGTTTCAGGGCCTGCCCAGTGCCACCACTCACTCATATCTGGTGTCACAATAGCTTGCATTTAAAAAAACTAAAAACTTTTTGGACTGTAATATAATAGCAGTCAGTTTCCTTCACTAGTGTGTGTTTCAGGGCCTGCCCAGTGCCACCACTCACTCACTGGTCTCACAATAGCTTGCATTTAACAAAAAAAAACACTTTTTGGACTGTAATATAATAGCAGTCAGTTTCCTTCACGAGTGTGTGTTTCAGGGCTTGCCCAGTGCCACCACTCACTCATATCTGGTGTCCCAATAGCTCGCATTTAACAAAAAAAACACTTTTTGGACTGTAATATAATAGCAGTCAGTTTCCTTCACGAGTGTGCGTTTCAGGGCCTGCCAGGGCACAGTGTCACACCATATCTGTTTTCACAGTAGCTTGTACGCATAGTACCACTAATAAAAAAAAAATGACAGGCAGAGGCAAGCCACCCCACAGGGGCCGTCGTGGTCGTGGTGCTGTGATTCCCTTTGGCCCTAGAATAATGCCCAGTGTTCAGAGGCCACATACCCTGAACTTGAAAAGTTCTGAGGACATAGTTGACTGGCTAACACAGGACACCCAATCTTCTACAGCTTCCGCTCGGAACCTCGACGCACCGTCCTCCTCCAGCTTAGCTTCGGGCACCTCTCAAGTTACCACTCGCCCGCCTGCCGCCACCACCAACACTAGCACCAAAGCCGCTTCACTTGGTATGTCAGAGGAGTTATTTACACATCAGTTGGAAGAAATGAGTGATGCGCAGCCATTATTGCCAGAGGATGTAGATAACAGGGATATGTCTCAGTCAGGCAGCATTACACACGTACGGTGTGATGATGATGATGTTGTACCCACTGCTGCTTCCTTTGCTGAGTTGTCAGATACAAGTGAAGCGGTTGATGATGACGATGCATCCGTGGATGTCACGTGGGTGCCCGCTATAAGAGAAGAAGAACAGGGGGAAAGTTCAGATGGGGAGACAGAGAGGAGGAGGAGGAGACGAGTTGGAAGCAGGGGGAGGTCGTCGCAAGAAGCTAGTGGCACAGTCAGACAGCATTCATCGGCACCCGGGGTCAGCCAGACAGCACGCCAATCAACGCATGCTGTTGTCACCACCAGAATGCCGTCATTGCAGAGCTCAGCAGTGTGGCATTTTTTTTGTGTGTCTGCCTCTGACAACAGTGATGCCATTTGCAACCTGTGCCAAAAGAAACTGAGTCATGGGAAGTCCAACACCCACCTAGGTACAACTGCTTTGCGAAGGCACATGATCGTATGGGATCAACACATGAGTACAAGCAGCACACAAACTCAAAGCCGCCATCCTCCTCCTGGTCCAGCATCTTCAGCCACGTTAACCACTGCTGTCCTCCTTGCCCCCTCTCAACCATCCACCCCTATGTCTCTCACCTTGAGCAGTTCCTGCTCATCTGCCCACAGTCAGGTGTCTGTCAAGGACATGTTTGAGCGTAAGAAGCCAATGTCACAAAGTCACCCCTTTGCTCGGTGTCTGACAGCTGGCTTGACTGAACTCTTAGTCCGCCAGCTTTTACCATACAAGCTGGTGGAGTCTGAGGCATTCAAAAAATTTGTAGCTATTGGGACACCACAGTGGAAGGTACCCGGCCGAAATTTCTTTGCACAAAAGGCAATACCCAACCTGTACTCGATTGCGCAAAAGGAAGTAATGGCATGTCTGGCACACAGTGTTGGGGCAAGGGTCCATCTGACCACTGATACCTGGTCTGCAAAGCATGGTCAGGGCAGGTATATCACCTACACTGCGCATTGGGTAAACCTGCTGACGGCTGCGGAGCATGGAATGCGTGGCTCTGCAGAGGAGTTGGTGACACCGCCATGACTTGGAGGAAGGCCTGCTGCCACCTCCTCTACTCCTCCTACTCCATCCTCTTCCATAACCTCCTTGGCTGAGTCCTCTTCTGCTGCTGCGTCTTGCTCCACATCAACAGCACCCCCCAGCTCCCCAGGTACTGTTTCACATCCCGGATACGGCAGTGTCACGCCAACTTGGGGTTGACTTGCCTGAAAGCAAAGAGTCACACCGGAGCAGCACGCCTGTCCGCCCTGAACACACAGGTGGATCAGTGGCTGACTCCGCACCAACTGGAGATCGGCAAATTGGTTTGTGGCAACGGAACAAATTTGTTGGCGGCATTGCATTTGGGCAAGTTGACACATGTGCCGTGCATGGCACATGTGTGTTATCTGATCGTACAATGCTTTGTGCATAAGTACCCAGGGTTACAGGATGTCCTTAAGCAGGCCAGGAAAGTGTGTGGCCATTTCAGGTGTTCCTACACGGCCATGGCGCACTTTTCCGATATCCAGCGGCGAAAGAACATGCCAGTGAGGCGCTTGATTTGCGACAGCCCGACAAGTTGGAATTCAACACTCCTAATGTTCGACCACCTGCTCCAACAAGAAAAAGCCGTTAATGAGTATTTGTATGACCGGGGTGCTAGGACAACCTCTGCGGAGCTGGGAATTTTTTTGCCACGTTACTGGACGCTCATGCGCAATGCCTGTAGGCTCATGCATCCTTTTGAGGAGGTGACAAACCTAGTCAGTCGCACCGAAGGCACCATCAGCGACATCATACCATTTGTTTTCTTCCTGGAGCGTGCCCTGCGAAGAGTGCTGGATCAGGCCGTAGATGAGCGTGAAGAGGAAGAGTTGTGGTCACCATCACCACCAGAAACAGCCTTATCAGCATCGCTTGCTGGACCTGCGGCAATGCATGAAGAGGATTGTGAGGAAGAGGAGTCAGAGGAGGAATGTGGCTTTGAGGAGGAGGAGGAAGACCAACCACAACAGGCATCCCAGGGTGCTCGTTGTCACCTATCTGGTACCCGTGGTGTTGTACGTGGCTGGGGGGAAGAACATACCTTCAGAGAGATCACTGAGGACAAGGAACAGGACATGAGTAGCTCGGCATCCAACCTTGTGCAAATGGGGTCTTTCATGCTGTCGTGCCTGTTGAGGGACCCTCGTATAAAAATGCTGAAGGAGAACGACCTGTACTGGGTGTCTGAGCTACTAAACCCCCGGTATAAACATAAAGTGCCTGAAATGTTACCGAATTACGGCAAGTCGGAAAGGATGCAGCAGTTCCAAAATCAATTAAAAAGTATGCTTTTCACAGTGTATAAGGGTGATGTCACAGCACAACGGGAATCTAACAGGGGAAGAGGTGAAAGTAATCCTCGTCCTCCCACGACCACGCCGGCAAGGACAGGACGCTTTACAGACGTGTTGTTGATGGAGGACATGTGGAGCTTTTAAAGTCCTACGCATCGCCACAGCCTTTCGGGGTCCACCCTCAGAGAACGACTCGACCGACAGGTAGCAGGCTACCTCACCTTAACTGCAGATATCGACACTCTGAGTGTGCAGGCTTGACCTGTGGCCTGAGCTATCCCAATTTGCGATAGAACGTCTGGCCTGCCCCGCTTCAAGTGTCCTGTCAGAAAGGACCTTCAGTGCAGCAGGAGGTATTGTCACTGAGAAGAGAAGTCGCCTAGGTCAAAAAAGTCTAGATTACCTCACCATTATTAAGATGAATGAGGGATGGATCCCGAAGGGACTTACAGTGGGCGATACATTCGACTAAAAAGGCCTGATGAGGGGGACTACTTAACACACCACTCCTATCTGGTGGCACATTAGATTGCACGCGCAGTGCCCCAAATTTGAAGTAGGTGGACCGACCAAGCATCTTTTTCCATCTCCCGCTTCCTAAAATCGATGCCTTATATACACGTCCCCTGATAGGAATAGTACTACTTAACACACCACTCCTATCTAGTGGCACATTAGATTAAGCATTTCAGCAATGTGAGCTACACTAGCTCTTCTGTGTGATAGGACTAGATGGGCTAGTCTTCACTCCCCACATTCATCAATGGGCCTTGGGCACCCATGACTGATGCTGGTTTACTGGTTGTCCTTCCTTGCATCACTTTGGATAGGTACTTACCACTGCAAACTGGGAACAGCCCACAAGACTTGCCGTTTTGGAGATGATTTGACCCAGTTGTCTAGCCATCACTATTTGGCTCTTGCCAAAGTCACTCAGATCTTTTTTCTTGTTTTCCTGCTTCCAACAGATAAAAATTCAAGAACTGACTAATTCAGTTAGTCACTGTTCACTTGCTGACTAATATATATCCCACACATTGACAGGTACCAGTAAAACAATATAATCAATGTTATTCACTTCACCTGTCAGTAATATTAATGTTGTGGTAGATTTTTTTGTATCTAGAGTAGGATAAAGAATTGTCTTTTTTCAAAAAAGTTATTTTGAGGTATCTTGACGAGTCCTGCAAGCCCTCCACATTCATGGCGCTAATAATAATTGTCATAGAGGCCAAGATGAAGGTAGCAATAGAAATTTAGGCAGCACCTCCCTTTTCTCTCAATACGTAAATTACTATAAATGTTGTAATTTAAGCTTTAAAAACATCAGGTACTAGTAAACAGTCAAAATAATCCACTGTTCAGTGAATAAATGTCTATTTACGTATCAATTAAAATCTGACACTTGCCTTGTAGCCCATGTCCCCCCCCCCTCTGGACCAGCAGGGGTTATCCCGGGACACCCCCACACGATCCCTACACCAAGCGATGATCGAGCAACATGCTCTCCTTGTCTGGAAAGCAAACGTGCAACTCCCAAAATGGTGGATGTCTCCCACGACGCAGCCCTAGGCACAGCCTGGAGGGAAACAGAACTACGACTAAACAGCATATTCAGCTTCTTCCGGGAGAAGCTGGAGGCCCTCACATGGCCCACACCGGCACTGCAACGACCAGCGAACGCACCGATCACAGACTCACCCACAAGAGTCTGAGCATGGCCCACCGACCAGACCGACTACCCAATATGGAACTGCTCACCCCAGCACTACCGGTCCACAGGGGGCGAAACTCAACCCAATGCACTGGGAGACCAACACGAGCCCACAGGGCATTGAATGAGAGACTCATTACTGGGACAGCCACACGGCAGCCAGCACGCACACAACTCTAAAGATTCACTACACGTAACACCATAGACCTAACACTGTACAAGGGCACACTCCACGTCCACATCCGCCTGACCTCAACACAAACCCACATGCACCCGAACGCTGGGGATCAGAAGGGGGTAAAACACTCATACTAATCATATGACGAACCTGCCAATATGCCTAACTCTAACGCAAAAATGTATACGCAGAACGTAACTCTCATTATTTCTTGTCGCATCTCATAGCTCTCTCTAACAACTGTATACTCTTAGTCATATTCTAATCTAGTATTGTTTTCCACGCAACATGTTATCTAGTCTAGCTTTAACCGTATAGCTTGAAGTACTCGTAAAATACAAAATTTGTGCATGTACCTTCACCGCCATATCACTGTTACCTCATGTATGAAACTGCATTGTTTGCTCCGCTGTTGTGGTGATGCAAGCTTAATTTGTTCACACTTTGCGCAACAAAAATAAAGAATAATAATAAAAAAAAAATCAATACAGAGGTTCTTTTTTACTCCAAATTACTGTTGGTATAAATTGTGTTACTAATAAGATTGGTGTGTATATTACTGGTCATAGTGTAGATTTTAACAGATACAAATGGGCTTTATGTTCTGTGATGAGCAAACAATTTCACATTGCAGACCTAGTGCTCCACTCTATCAAGGTACCTGTCAAAATATTAATTGTAACATTATATAATTTAGGGTGTACTAATCTTGTTACATCAGAGTTAAACACATACTGCAGATTTAGTAATGTTATAGAAAAACTGGCAAGCAGTAACTACAAGTACAATAACCACTGTTTATAAGTTAATGTGGAGAAAGCAAATTCAATGTCCGTGTGTACTCTTACTCACCAGAAAATTCCCAGTTAAATTAAAGTACACAACTCTTTCCCTAGCCATAATTTAAATTTTATCATCAAGCACGCAACCAAATACTCTATAAACATTAGGGACAAAAATTCAAATGCAAAATGCATTAGTAAATACTTAAAATAAGGAAATATATAATGTTCAATTATTAATCTTAAAGGAGCACTCTTGTCACTATAACAACATCATCTAAATTAAGTTGTTATGGTTCCAGGAAGCCACGGGCGCTTTCTTACCTTAAGGGGTTAAACCATTTTCGAACAGTTTAAACCCAAAGTCTGCCTCCACACAGCTTGGCCGGGGTCTCACTGTCGCTTCCCACCTGGAACAGGGTCCTGGATCCAGCTGCTAGTGATTAAAGCTCTCCTGCAGAGAGTATAGCTGTAGAGCTGGTACACCCAAACACTAGTTGAGACTGAGTGAAGGGTGAAAAGGAACTGGTTTATTATGGCCAAGTTGCCTGCTTTTATACACATCCCCCAGCATGGGGTCTCCATTCAATGCAAGACAAGCCCCTCCCATAAATATCTGTGCCTGAGAGATAATTGCGTTAAAGACCGATAAGCTAATTATCTCTCAGGAACAGAGAGGCAAACATAAAAATATAAAACATAAAAATACCCCAAAACATCATTAAAAAAATATAGTAACCCCAGAAATAATACATCTCCAAAGAGCTCTGATCTGAGCGCCAAAGTTCTCCAAATAGCGCTCAGATCCATGCAGTATAGAGGAAACGCAACCATGTTAAAGGTCTGACCTGCCCCATACGTAGTTTTATGCCCAAAACAGTTTCAGGGCGTTTGGTGCTTTGGCTGGTCAACCTTTGGGAGCTCCTGCATCCGAAATATAGGGTGCTCTGGCTGGCTGTTAGGTAGCATTTGTGCCCCAGAGTCTCAGACACCTTCCCTCAAAAAAGCGCTTTCCTGGCGGGGTGCAAAGTTGTTCAAAACCCCAGACTAAGTTGTCCGGAAACTGCACGGTCACCTCATGCCGAAAACAGGTCCATAATATTCGTGGCTAAGTATCGCTGAGGAAAATTCATGGGTTTCTTCATGTGAACAGCCGCCAGGGAGCTAGTGTTCAGTTTCATTCAAATGAAGGGAAGGTGCTGAACCAGGGGTACCCAGGGAAAGCCGCTAATTATTATTATTATTATTATTATTATTATTATGTTATTTATATAGCGGCATCAAATTCCGCAGCACTTTACAATGGGTGGACAAACAGACATGTAGTTGTAACCAGACAAGTTGGACACACAGGAACAGAGGGATTGAGGGCCCAGCTCGATGAGCTTACATGCTAGAGGGAGTGGGGTAAAATGACACAAAAAGGTAAGGATAGTATTAGACTAGTGACAGTTGCAGAAGAGGAATCAGTCCGGAGCTATTAACAGTTTAATTGATACGCTTTTATAAAGAAGTGGGTTTTTAATGATTTTTTTAAGGAGTGGAGACTGGGTGAGTATCTAACGGAGGAGGGAAGCAAGTTCCACAGGAACGGAGCAGCCCTCGAGAAATCTTGAAGGCGAGCATCAGAGGTGGGAGTACGGACAGAAGATAGACGTAAGTCTTCAGCAGATAGTAAGGGCCTGGACGTGACATACTTGTGTATAAGGGAGGATAGATAGGTGGGAGCAGCATTATGAAGCGATTTGAAAGCAAGAACCAGAATTTTAAATTGAGCTCTATATTTTATAGGAAGCCAATGTAAGGACTGACAGAAGGGTGAGGCATGGGTGGTGCGGGATGACAGGAAGATGAGCCTCGCTGCCGCATTCATTATGGACTGTAACGGCGCAAGGTAGGAGCACGTAAGACCACTGAGAAGCAGATTACAGTAGTCAAGGTGGCTAATGGCGGCTGGGCATGGTTAACTTCTGAACAGGGTCTTTGGATACAGCCCATTGTCCTTGGGCAGGAGGCTAGCAGGAGGCAAATTTGCCACAACTACTAATACTATATTTGATTCATATCACCATTTGGGAGAAAGGTTGCCTAAGGGAGAATTATATTTTGGTCATGCTAGAGAAATGACCTGGTAATTTATGTAGTTATGCAAAAGCAACTACAGTTTTTTGGTTGTTACTTACAATAAAATCTCACATCATTGTAGTAGTTTTTTTTCTGTGAAAGGCAACAAAATGAAAGCGAATTAGGGATTACAACACACGAAAAGGACTTGGGAATTGTTATAGACAACAAACTATGCAACAATGTGCAATGTCAATCAGCAGTGGCCTAGGCCAGTAAGGTATTGTCATGCATGAAAAGGGGGATATAATTGTGCTTCTTTATAAATCACTGGTAAGACCACATATTGCATATGCTGTGCAATTTTGGGCATCTGTTCTAAAGAAGGATATTATGGCACTAGAAAAAGTGCAGAAGTGGGCTACAAAATTAATAAAAGGAATGGAACATATCAGCTATGAAGAACGGTTAGCAAATTTAAACCTATTTAGTTTAGAAAAACGTCGTCTGAGAGGGGATATGATAACATTATACAAATATATTTGGGGCCAATACAAACCATTGTGTGGAAATCTATTCACAAACCGGACTTTACATAGGACACGAGGTCATGTGTTTAGACTGGAAGAAAGAAGATTTTGTCAAAGGAAAGGATTTTTTACTGTAAGAACAATAAGGATGTGAAATTCTCTGCATGAAGAAGTGGTTTTATCAGAGTCCATACAGATGTTCAAACAGCTACTAGATGCATACTTGCAAAAACACAATATTCAAGGATATAATCTTTCAATGTAGGGTAATAACTGCTTGATCCAAGGATAAATCTGACTGCCATTCTGGGGTCAAGAAGGAATTTTTTTCCCCTAGCTTGTTGCAAAGTTGGAAGTGCTTCAAACTCGTTTTTTTTTGGCCTTCTTTTGGATCAACAGCAAAAACAAATGTGAGGAAGGCTGAACTTGATGGACGCAAGTCTCTTTTTAGCTATGTAACTATGTAACAGAATACTTTTTTTTCCATAAAGGTTGCATGCTGCCACCTATGCATAAAAGTAGAATTTCTAGGTAGGATTCAGTCTATAACTTTTTTTCAGAAACTGAAAGGAATATTAACCTTAGGATAGGTCAAATGATACTCCACCAGCCAAGACGAATAAAGCGAGGGTAATCACCTATCCATATCCGCTAGTTAAGAGAGAAAGGTCACCAGGTTATACTCATATAAAGGGGGTAACAATTAACATTAAGAAAGTAGAAGAACAGAATCCCAGACATCCACTGACAACAGAGGAAGTTTATTAGAAAGAGTACAACCTAAAATAATATAGTGACAAAACCAAAATAAATGAAAAACCTTTATTAAGTCTAAAACATAGAGCCACTATATCTAACAAGGGTCCTAAATAGGAAAGACAGTTTCTGAATGCCGGGTAGAGGGAAGCCCTAAAGGACAGATAAGAGGAACAAACATAACTCCACTCTGGTTAGATATCTTGCTAATTTACAGGTACTATCAAAGGGTAGATGGAGACACAAGGTAATTGTCTGCATATCATTCAGAAGCAATGAAACTGCTCATCTAGCAGTAATTGTAGATAGAGAGCTGAGTATGCAAAGAGCAGAATTACTCCAATACCAATATTACTAAAAAAAATCACCCCACAGGGGTATGATGGCTACCTATTATTGATTTTCTAGCAATATTGGTATTGGAGTAATTCTGCTCTTTGTATAATAACATCTTAAGAAGCTACTGTTCAGACAGTACAACCATTTTTTTTTTTTGCAATGACACAAAGCAAGACTTTTTTGGTTTGGCTCATGCAAGAGCCCCATGTTTCGTTGGGTTATGGTTACACAGTGTGATGAAATAATGAGTGATACATGAGCCCGTTGAAAGGTGTCTCTCGGTTGCGTACATTTGTCCTGTACCAGGCATCATTGTTTTTGTAACATAAAACAAAACAGAAAATAAGAGAGAATACAAAAAATAACGTTGTAAACATGGGCCGGGGTTCCCGGTATTCCTGGACCCGTGGTAGTACAACCAAGTGTTAGAACTGTATTATATGGTTTTAAAGTAGGCAATTTCTGGAATGTTCTCTTTATGCTTTTTCTATGCTGACTGTCATGAGCAAAGCGCAGAACATACAGTTGCAAGAAAAAGTATGTGAACCCTTTGGAATGATATGGATTTCTGCACAAATTGGTCATAAAATGTGATCTGATCATCATCTAAGTCACAACAATAGACGATCGCAGTCTGCTTAAACTAATAACACACAAAGAATGAAATGTTGCCATGTTTTTATTGAACACACCATGTAAACATTCACAGTGCAGGTGGGAAAAGTATGTGAACCCCTAGACTAATGACATCTCCAAGAGCTAATTGGAGTGAGATGTCAGCCAACTGGAGTCCAATCAATGAGATGAGATTGGAGATGTTGGTTACAGCTGCCCTATAAAAAACACACACCAGTTCTGGGTTTGCTTTTCACAAGAAGCATTGCCTGATGTGAATGATGCCTCACACAAAAGAGCTCTCAGAAGACCTATGATTAAGAATTGTTGGCTTGCATAAAGCTGAAAAGGGTTATAAAAGTATCTCCAAAAGCCTTGCTGTTCATCAGTCCACGGTAAGAAAAATTGTCTATAAATGGAGAAAGTTCAGCACTGCTGCTACTCTCCCTAGGAGTGGCCGTCCTGCAAAGATGACTGCAAGAGCACAGTGCAGACTGCTCAATGAGGTGAAGAAGAATCCTAGAGTGTCAGCTAAAGACTTACAAAAGTCACTGGCAAATGCTAACATCCCTGTTAGCGAATCTACAATACGTAAAACACTAAACAAGAATGGATTTCATGGGAGGATACCACAGAGGAAGCCAATGCTGTCCAAACAAAACATTGCTGCACGTTTACAGTTTGCACAAGAGCACCTGGATGTTCCACAGCAGTACTGGCAAAATATTCTGTGGACAGATGAAACCAAAGTTGAGTTGTTTGGAAGAAACACACAACACTATGTGTGGCGAAAAAGAGGCACAGCACACCAACATCAAAACCTCATCCCAACTGTGAAGTATGGTGGTGTGGGCATCATGGTTTGGGGCTGCTTTGCTGCGTTAGGGCCTGGAGGGATTGCTATCATTGAAGGAAAAAATAATTCCCAAGTTTATCAAGACATTTTGTAGGAGAACTTAGGGCCATCTGTCTACCAGCTGAAGCTCAACAGAAGATGGGTGTTGCAACAGGACAATGATCCAAAGCATAGAAGTAAATCAACAACAGAATGGTTTAAACACAGAGTCCTGACGTCAACCCGATTGAGATGCTGTGGCATGACCTCAAGAAAGCGATTCACACCAGACATCCCAAGAATATTGCTGAACTGAAACAGTTCTATAAAGAGGAATGGTCAAGAATTACTCCTGACCGTTGTGCAAGTCTGATCTGCAACTACAGGAAATGTTTGGTTGAAGTTATTGCTGCCAAAGGAGGTTCAACCAGTTATTAAATCCAAGGGTTCACATACTTTTTCCACCTGCACTGTGAATGTTTACATGGTGTGTTCAATAAAAACATGGCAACATTTCATTCTTTGTGTGTTAATAGTTTAAGCAGACTGTGATTGTCTATTGTTGTGACTTAGATGATGATCAGATCACATTTTATGACCAATTTGTGCAGAAATCCATATCATTCCAAAGGGTTCACATACTTTTTCTTGCAACTGTATAACAATTATTGTGAAGTGATTGTTCCTCTTTAATTGCTTATTTTCATATTTTCCTTATGAACTTGTTTCTATTTAGATTTATTATACGAGGAGTCTTTTTTCATCAAACCTCGTGTTTTTATTTCCCAGATGTCTTACTAGTTAAAATCACTAATCAGTTGAAAAGACATCTCATTAATTTAGATGACTTTATTATGCTTTCACTCATTTGACTATTTGCACTCTTATTGTTTCAAATTATAATCCACCCTTCTAAAGAAACCTTTTTAATCTTCAATTGTCTATTTTTAAAACAATGTCATATTTGTCCCCAGCTGGCCCACTAATTAATGGTAAATACTTATTTAGATGATTGTTTTCTTTTCAGTCATTTAGAAAATCAATCAGAAGGTGCCTATCTTCATTTTTCTCATTTATGGAAGAAAAGGTTATTAAAATGTACTTACTTTCATTACAGATTTCCTCAGCCACAGAGCAACGCAGGGCACTATTATTTATGCCCATGGCAAGTCTCATGAAAGGTGAGACGTGCTGTCATAGCAATCTGATTGGTTAGCTTACAAGGCAACCAATCAAAACTCCCTACTGCAATTTCAAAGAGTGGGAAAGCTTTGAAACCACCGTGAAACCTCATTCTTAGCAGACTCATTTTGTTTTTATAATCTGTATTTTTGCATTTCTGTACTTTTTTAATGTTCATTAGTCACATAGGAATGTAATGGAATTTTGGGGGGCTTTTTTTGGGGGGGGGGCTGCAGTAACGAAGACTTTAGAATAAAGACATCTCATGGTAAGTATATATGGAAGGCCTAACCTGAAATTGCGGGAGGGGGTTGTCGGCCTATTTAAAGCCAGGTAACCCTGCTTATCTGTCGTCGCCGTTTTCGTAAGTTCTGTTTCCTCTTCTGGTTTGCAATGATCGCTTACATCATTCTGCTCTTCAACGTTTCTACACTAATTCAACTTTCTGAAAATCTGTTGGCTTATTCGACTAAAACTGTAGGTTCGGTTACAAACGCAATTTATTTGTGCTTATAACTAGTTCGCTTCAGTTCATTTGCATATACTGTAGACGATTTTGTAAATAAATGTGTTTCGTGCTTAATTCCATTGTTCGGCAAATTGTTTCCACTAATGTTATATTCATAGTTACATAGTTACATAGCTGAAAAGAGACTTGCGGCCATCAAGTTCAGCCTTCCTCACATTTGATTTTTGCTGTTGATCCAAAAGAAGGCAAAAAAAAAACAGTTTGAAGCACTTGCCATTTTGCAACAAACTAGAAAAAAAAAATCCCTCTTGACCCCAGAATGGCAGTCACATTAATCCTTGGATCAAGAAGTTATTACCCAACATTGAAAAATTATATACTTGAATATTCTGTTTTTGCAAGTATTCATCTAGTTGCTGTTTGAACAGCTGTGTGGACTCTGATAAAACCTCTTATTCAGGCAGAGAATTCCACATCTTTATTGTTCTTACAGTAAAAAAAAAATCCTTTCTTTGCCTTAGATGAAATCTTCTTTCTTCCTGTCTAAACGCATGACCTTGTGTCTTATGTAAAGTCCGGTTTGTGAATAGATTTCCACACAGTGGTTTGTATTGGCCCCGGATATATTTTTATAATGTTATCATATTCCCTCTGAGGCAACGTTTTTTCTAAACTGAAGAGGTTTAAATTTGTTAACCTTAGCTGATATGTTCCATTCCTTTTATTTATTTTGTAGCCCGTCTCTGCACTTTTTCTAGTGCCATAATATCCTTCTTTAGAACAATTGCCCAAAATTGCACAGCATATTCATGATGTGGTCTAACCGGTGATTTATAAAGAGGCAAATGATATTCTCATCTCGAGAATGAATGCCCTTTTTCATGCATGACAATACCTTACTGGCCTTAGCCACTGCTGATTGACATTGCGCATTGTTGCATAGAAACAGAATTTCTATTGAACTTAATAGTCCAAAATAACTGTAGATTGTTCAAAAGTCCACAGTGAGTGTCCAATTAATGTAGCACAAGTAGCCTAGCCCCAACTTGTAATGACAATGCAGGGTTAAGTAGCACCTATGCCCTTAGTATACTTTAATATGAAAAGATGTAGCAACAGTCCAGAATAGATCCACTTAGCAATTTAGTATAGAAAAAACTAAATGCTCTAATGTTCAAATACAAGGTGATGGTGTTGGGTTCTTATTGTTTGTGTTAAGGTTTGTGTTAAAGATGAAGGTGGCCGAATCAATCAAGAAGGACAGAGCAGGGGGTAACCCTAATAGTGAGTATGAGACAAGGAAAAGAGGATCTGTCCTGTGAAGTGTATCATAAAATATACAATACGATATAGAAAAAACAGTTAAAAATAACCTTTATTGAAAATAGGGTAAGAATAGAAAAAACTTAACAAAAAAGATAAAGGAAAGTATGGTAAGACACACTAAGATAAGAGAGAGGTGTGTCAAGCCAAAGCTAAATGCTGATAAATTCGGGTACTGATGCCCTACTGACGCCTTAATGGCAGTACACTGCTCCTGCAATATATGGTCTATGAGCTGGTTGTAAATGCAAATAGGTTTCTAATAGTAGGTATGTAAAAATACTACAATACCCAAGAAACAAATCTGTCAAGCAACAATAAGGAGTACAGTAGTAAATGTATCGTAGTGGCAATATTATTGACACAAAATACCGATACCCTACAATCACTGAATATGTCCGAGAATAGATCTCTTTCGGAGAGCAGTAATGTGATACAGTAACAAAGAAGTGTCACAGGTCAATCTCTAGCCATGAGCAATAACCGGCTACATAAATTGCATAAAGGAGACATGTGATACTAGGTGCGATATTGTGGTACAGATATCACAAAGTATCCAAATATATAAGTCTCTAACTAGATGTAATGACCGGCCATGTAGAGGAGACAAAAGTTACTGGGTATCGATATAGTAAAGGTAGAGTGAGGGGGGGGGGGCGTAATCTAACTAGAAAAATGTCAGATAAAAGCGCATTTCCCTCAGGGTGCAAACATAGATACCCATATAGAGTAAAGTCACTACTCTTAGAAGATAATTGCCACCGTCGGGCAAGTAGTAGCGGTAACTCAATATAGCATACCTCTCGTCCTAACCATCAAGTCCTGATCATCCACCTAGTCAATCTATATGTAATAAACTTAAGAGGTGAGGCAGAAAAGGTAGAATGGTGCCTTCATGGGCACCAGGTACAGTAAAGTGGTAGGAGAGAAGCAAGTGAGGAGGGTATATGATTCGTGTTTGCGCTAGAGATTCCCTTAAGAGAGTAAATGGTACCCTGAAAGATGCACAGGGTTCCTGTGCACTCGGATGGCTAGTAACCGTCCCGTATGGATAGGAGTACCCAGGTTGCTACCTGATAATGCAGCCGAAGTGAGTAGTGCTCGTAAACCGGGAGGTAAGAAATGTAATGTCCGAGGAGTGAGGGTAACCTTTAGGGAAACGGGTAAGTGTCAGACCCGAAGCCAATGGTAGGTGTCACACTCCAACCCGACGCGCGTTTCGCCTTTGTTAAGAGGCTCATCAGGGGGAGTTAAGAGGCAAATTTTTTTGACTGTAATAGAATGAATAGCAGTTAGTTGTCTGCAAGCGTGTGTGTCAGTCCTACAGCGTTTACTCTGCCAACTTCTGCCACTGCACAGTGCCACTCATATCTGGTCTGACAGTAGCTTGCATGCATAGTACCACTAATCGAAAAAAAAAGGACAGGCAGAGGCAGGCCACCCCGCAGGGGCCATCGTGGTCGTGGTGCTGTGATTCCCTTTGGCCCTAGAATAATGCCCAGTGTTCAGAGGCCACATACCCTGAACTGGAAAAGTTCTGAGGACATAGTTGACTGGCTAACACAGGACACCCAATCTTCTACAGCTTCCGCTCGGAACCTTGACGCACCATCCTCCTCCAGCTTAGCTTCGGGCACCTCTCAAGTTACTACTCGCCCACCTGCCACCACCACCAACACTAGCACCACAGCCGCTTCACTTGGTATGTCAGAGGAGTTATTTACACATCAGTTGGTAGAAATGAGTGATGCGCAAGCATTATTGCCAGAGGATGTAGATAACAGGGATATGTCTCAGTCAGGCAGCATTACACACATGGACGTACGGTGTGATGATGATGTTGTACCTGCTGCTGTTTCCTTTGCTGAGTTGTCAGATACAAGTGAAGCGGTTGATGATGACGATGCGTCCGTGGATGTCACGTGGGTGCCCGCTAGAAGAGAAGAAGAACAGGGGGAAAGTTCAGATGGGGAGACAGAGAGGAGGAGGAGGAGACGAGTTGGAAGCAGGGGTAGGTCGTCGCAAGAAGCTAGTGGCACAGTCAGACAGCATGCATCGGCACCCGGGGTCAGCCAGACAGCACGCCAATCAACGCATGCTGTTGTCACCACCAGAGTGCCGTCATTGCAGAGCTCAGCAGTGTGGCATTTTTTTGTGTGTCTGCCTCTGACAACAGCGATGCCATTTGCAACCTGTACCAAAAGAAACTGAGTCATGGGAAGTCCAACACCCACCTAGGTACAACTGCTTTGCGAAGGCACATGATCGCACATTACAAACGCCTATGGGATCAACACATGAGTACAAGCAGCACACCAACTCAAAGCCGCCATCCTCCTCCTGGTCCAGCATCTTCAGCCACGTTAACCACTGCTGTCCTCCTTGCCCCCTCTCAACCATCCGCCACTCTGTCTCTCGCCTTGAGCAGGTTCTACTCATCTGCCCACAGTCAGGTGTCTGTCAAGGACACGTTTGAGCGTAAGAAGCCTATGTCACAAAGTCACCCCCTTGCCCGGCGTCTGACAGCTGGCTTGACTGAACTCTTAGCCTGCCAGCTTTTACCATACAAGCTGGTGGAGTCTGAGGCGTTCAAAAATTTTTTAGCTATTGGGACACCGCAGTGGAAGGTACCCGGACAAAATTTCTTTGCACAAAAGGCAATTCCCAACCTGTACTCGATTGTTCAAAAAGAAGTAATGGCATGTCTGGCACACAGTGTTAAGGCAAGGGTCCATCTGACCACTGATACCTTGTCTGCAAAGCATGGTCAGGGCAGGTATATCACCTACACTGCACATTGGGTAAACCTGCTGACGGCTGCCAAGCATGGAATGTGAGGCTCTGCAGAGGAGTTGGTGACACCGCCACGACTTGCAGGCAGACCTGCTGCCACCTCCTCTACTCCTCCTACTCCATCCTCTTCCATAACCTCCTCGGCTGAGTCCTCTTCTGCTGCTGCATCTTGCTCCACATCAACGGCACTCCCCCAGCTGCCCAGGTACTATTCCACATCCCGGATACGGCAGTGTCACGCCATCTTGGGGTTGATTTGCCTGAAAGCAGAGCGTCACACCGGACCAGCACTCCTGTCCACCCTGAACGCACAGGTGGATCAGTGGCTGACTCCGCACCAATTGGAGATAGGCAAAGTGGTTTGTGACAACGGAAGAATTTTGTTGGCGGCATTGAATTTGGGCAAGTTGACACATGTGCCGTGCATGGCACATGTGTGTAATCTGATCGTACAACGCTTTGTACTTAAGTACCCAGGCTTACAGGACGTCCTGAAGCAGGCCAGGAAGTTGTGTGGCCATTTCAGGCTTTCCTACACGGCCATGGCGCACTTTTCAGATATCCATCGGCGAAACAACAAGCCAGTGAGGCGCTTGATTTGCAACAGCCCGACACGTTGGAATTCAACACTCCTAATGTTCTGTGGTGGAATCTCGGTAAAAATAAATTTAGTAGGCCGAGATTACCACGTGGCATGTGTACGTGCATATGCTGACGTATCGATCAGTTGGTTGCACGAGGCAAGATACGATCAGTAGTGTACGGAGCATGTGCAAGAATACAGGATATAGTATTCCCCTCCTCCATTGTGCTGGACAGGCCATGCGGTCAAGCAGGAAGTTAATTCTTATTTGTGTTGATTGGTCAAGAGAATGTGCGGGTGGAGCTTAATATGGGAGGAGTTATGTGCCTATATAAGGAGCCTGCACTATTGTCCGGGGCTCAGAACTTGCTGTATTTTGGTGACATTAGTCCCTCTGAGTCCCGATCGGTGATCCAATAAAGAATCTCTTCCTTCCTGAAGAAACCTGTGTCCATCTCTCTGTGCTTCGCTTCCGTCAGTTTCTCCGGTATCATTTGGTGCATTGGCCGGGAAGCTCATCGTTCAACGGTAGCTGAGAGGCAGAGGCGTGAGACGGTCTATCTTTGCCCACGTTCTCTACGGCTGCACCCCTGAACTTCTGCGTGGACCTCCCTTCGTCTCGGCGCCACTGGTCTGTTGTCCAGGAGATCATCGGCCTCTACGTAAGAAGTGCTGGGGTGTCCCCGTCGATGAGTGTGAACTCAGGTTCAGGAACGAGGAGGTAAGACAACTGCTGTTTTAGACGGCAGACCCACTAGGGGTATACCGATTGTGCGGTAGGCCCATAAGGGGTTATTTGTGTATGGAATCTGCCCCCTCTGTCGGAGGGAAGGAGCGAAGGCGCACCGCTCAATCGAACGCTCTTTAGTCAGACCGTTTGATTTGGTTAGTCAGGCGGGGTCCTGTGTAAATAGCCCTAGCCGGACACCGGTGTCTTGTCTAGACTAGCGTTCTAGGGTGTATATTACGTTCGCTAGGTCGGAGGGACCGGGAGACTAAGCGGCGCCTGTGTAAATTCGGTTCGCTAGCTCTCAACCTATCTGGGCTAAGTGGGAAGGCGTGTAAATTTGGAACCCACTAGACTTTTGATAGTAATCGACTAAGAGGCGCCTGTGTAAATTCGGTCCTCTAGCTCGACTATATGTGGTGCTTGGGCAGTGTGGCTAACCAAAACGGGTGTATATAGTTTTAGGTAGTCCATTCAAGGTACTGGCCAATAGTTTAGTTGGGAATTGTAAATGTGATAAAGATTGTTTAGTAAAGTGTATATCTTGTTAGATAGCACGAGCTCAGCCGTCTAGCGAGAGTGTTAATAGTGTGTTGCTGTATTATAGTGCACGGTACCATAACCCTGTATATTTACTGACACTGTATATAAGTACTAATCACTGTCGTCTAATGCATGTTTAACACCATAACCACTAATAATTGTATTGTGACCTTAACTTGTGCTTTGACCTATGCTAACCGTACTGTAACCGCTATTTGTAAAAGACGATGTTACTGGGGTGTGTTATAGACGGGTAATTCGTATATAGAGAATTATAGCGTGGGTGACTGTATAGTTTCGCCAAAGGGCATAATATTGATTATCTAGTGACTGGTGTAACAGCTGTGTGTGTACGGGAATTCCCTGAGTGTTTATTGTGTTATTGTGTACGTTTCACTTGGTAACTGTACCACGTGGTGCTGTTGCCAGAGGAAACGGGTGTGACTGTTGAATAGTACGCGTGTATAGTATTCGTTGTCGACGACGTTCCATTGTTAAGTATGGGTGCGTCGCAGTCAACGATTCCGGATCCCTTAGGTTGTATGGTGAAGAATTTTAAAAAGGGATTCAAAACTTGTGATTTTGGGGTTAAAATGTCTCCTGTACGTTTGGTCACTTTGTGTACTAGGGAGTGGCCTACTTTGGTTGCGGCATGGCCGCCACGTGGCAGTTTGGATCCAACTCTGGTACAGCGCTTACACGTGGCTGTATCAGGTAGGCCTGAACTTTACGGCCAGTTTCCTTATATTGATTGTTGGAGACAGGTCGTAAATGACTCGCCAAAATGGATTCAGACATGCCACGAGGAGCAATGTCGCCTCATGGTGGCTAGAACTTGTTTGTCCACTAGGACTGGTGTTAGGCCCATTTTGGACACGCCCCCTGAGTCCGAGATCCCTTTGCCGCCCCCTTACTTTCCTTTAAGAGGAAGTGACGCAAGTGCAGGAAGTCCTGCAACCCTCCCCTCATTGCCCTCATCCACTTCCGCTTCCTCCTCCAGTACAGGATCCACCCCCTCTCGTACTAAATCTCCCCTTCCGGAATCAGAGCCAACCCCCATTAGGTCTGAATATCCTGATTTGGCGCCACTTCAGACTTCCGGTCAAGCTTCTTCTAGCTCGACTCGAAGTGTTTTATTCACTACCTTTTCCCAAAACCAAGCTCCCACATCCTCATGCCCTATCTTTCCCTGTTAAAGCAGTGACTTAAATATGAATATTAATTAATATATAATAATTAAGCAACAAATAACAACTTTAATATTTTTTAGAGTTCGGTATTATGGTCGAATATATAATAGGAAATACACAAAACATTGTAGTATTAAATGTATATTTAATATAATTATAATAACAATTAAACAAATGCTAGCAGAATGTCAATTTACCACAATAATTACACAATACAAAACTACATAACATTACTTACAAAAGGCTATAACAGTTGCTAGCTGTTATAATAGATTACTTACATGGCTCCAGCCTGTTTGGCTGGAGCTATACAGTCAGCTACATGTTCAAATGCAAGCAAAGGAAAAAAGAGAGAGAGTTCCTCCTACTATTTGGTTTTATCCAGTAAGTAGGCTGGCCTGTGATGTCACTTCCAGAAGCACATGAGTTAGCACACTGACCCCTAGTGGTGCCTCTAAAGCATTAAGCTCATTATGCTTTTTTTATGACAAAAAGTCATTAATTAATAAATACCATTACAAACCACCCTTTGACTTATGTCATAAAACAAACATTATACTTGAATCTACCCTATTTTAAGAGTACCTGCCCTACAACAAGACCCACCTTTTGAAGAATGATACCCATTTACCCGTAAAGTTATGACACTTTATTGCTTATTCAAATTTTTTTTTTTTTTTTTTAAATAAGCACATACGCAACCTTATAATAACCACTGAGCACATGCATTAGCATTTGGGAAACCTTGGCCTTAAATGGGCAAATACCCACCCTTGTAAATAATAGACAACTCAAACCATGTTTTATTAGATTAACCAATGATATTGTGTTCATGTGAGGATGTGTTTTGGAGCTTAATATAGTATTAGACACCACAAACTCATAACACCTATGAATCATGGCACAGACCGACTCGATTTCTGTAGCCTCTGGCTGGTCTGTGTGCCTGGAATTTTCACAAACATTAGTCCTGGAAACTGGATACTCTATTCTTCGACAGTCTCATAGAACATACGCATGGAGACAGGGATGAATGAAATAATTTGAGCAAACAAGGACGTAGGATTTTTGTATTTATAGTTCATGTGTGCAGGGACTTTTGTGTGTTTGTGGTCAATTGTCACAGTATCCTGCTCTGGCTGTATTATTTTACCTACTCCCATCACTCGCAGCTTCAGTATTTCTTCTCATAACAGTTCATGTGATCAAGGACTTTTGTGTGTTTGTGGTCACATTGTTTTGTTTTTTCTTTCTTTATACCATTAACCACCTTGACGTAACAGTTTCCTGCTCCTGATGCATTTTGTTCCAACTCTCACCACTCTTAGCTGCAATATTTTTTCTCCTTACAGCAACAGTTGAGCATAGTGTCCAGTGCTTCTTCTTAAAATATCCTTGCTTGAAAGTTCTTGAATGAAAACACAGGCAATGACGAACACAAACATAAATGGCAAATAACTGTGCCAATCATCACAAGTACCATTTGATTGTGGTGTCTTAACCATATTTTTCCCTATGGCGTTTGGATAAATACCTACACACCTCTCTTCACATCCAGCACACTCCTGATTCAGAGATAAACACAATATCACTGCTGTATCTACCAATTTAACCCAAACACTCGTTATTACTGCTGCATTTACCAATTTAATCTAAACACTCGTTATTACTGCTGTATTTAACCAATTTAATCTAAACATTAACCAAAACAATTACATTCCTATTTACCACCCTTCTATTTAAACATGTATAGATAACCCAAAATGCCTACTTTCTCTTATCACTCTTCCGTTTTTTGTTAACTGTAACCACTCATGCACTTTAAACAGACACAAATCAAGCACCTACTGGACAATGGGGTTAGAGACCTCCCACCCCAGTTCGGTTTACACAAATACCCCCTGGTCCCTATGGGTCAATACCCCCTTTCCCAGGCAAGCATACATACATACATACAACAATCAATATATGTATTTCCTAGTCACTAAAAGTCCAATACTCGGTACCCCCTAGCCTAAATTCCCCACCCGCTACTGTAACTAAGTTTACAGCCCACGTTATGGCAGTTCACCCGCTAGGCAGATATGCTCAGTACCCCCTAGTTTAAGTTCCCCACCCGCTACTGTAACTAAGTTTACAGCCCACGTTATGGCAGTTCACCCGCTAGGCAGATATGCTCAGTACCCCCTAGCCTAAGTTCCCCACCCGCTACTGTAACTAAGTTTACAGCCCACGTTATGGCAGTTCACCCGCTAGGCAGATATGCTCAGTACCCCCTAGTTTAAGTTCCCCACCCGCTACTGTAACTAAGTTTACAGCCCACGTTATGGCAGTTCACCCGCTAGGCAGATATGCTCAGTACCCCCTAGCCTAAGTTCCCCACCCGCTACTGTAACTAAGTTTACAGCCCACGTTATGGCAGTTCACCCGCTAGGCAGATACACAATAAACCCACGTATTACTTATTTTATATTTCCTGGTCTCTCAGGGATATACAATAGCTAATCCCCTTCCCAGGGTAATATAAAACTGACGCAAAAGGCTACTTTTAAGCAATACAGAATTTCAAATGGACTTATGAGTAATACATAAAGTTTTCAAGTGCAATACAATCACTAGAAATAAGAGAATAGTATGCACAAAAGCATAGCATAGACATGTTAAATAGACAATAAAATAAAACATTCAATAGCTCATCAAAGGTCAAAATTTAAACACTGGTCTCCATCTGATATTCTATCTGTGTTCCAATGTCCACCTCTGGTTTCTGCTACATCTGAAAAAGTTAGAAAACAGATCAGGATTACTTTCCTAGTCACTTATAGCGTATACTGCAAATATTTTACTTAGAATATATATATATATATATATATATATATATATATATATATATACACACACACAGACATGTAAACACATTCCTTCAGCTTTTCATTTTATAAACAATTTTTTCAACAAGATTACTTTCTTAATTTTTTTTTTTACAAGGCTCTTAAAAAACAATAAGCTAATAGCTGCTTTCTGCATCTTCTCTGCAATTCAGGAAACACATTTCTAGCCTACCTAAACATGTTTAATAACTCTCCACCCTTTGGTTAAATTATAGAGGAGTGAACCACAACACCTCTTCCGCCTCTGAAAGGATATAGGTCAATATGTCTCAAAGTTCAACACTTCTGACAGCTATGAGTGACTCCCTATTAATTTCTAGCCTTTCCACGGACATGCTTGCACCTCGCGGCTAAGGGCCTGCACAACTAACCATCCTGTGATGGCAGTGGCTTTCCGCATGGGGGTGACCGCCCCCGCAAAATTATAGAGGAGCAAACATACAGCAGCCTCTTTTCCGGCTCGATTAAAGGTTCTGGGCCAATATGTCTGCAATTTAACCAGTACACTCACGCATCACTTATTGTATATTTCCTGGTCTCTCAGGAATTTCTATTAAATAGCGTATCCCCTTCCCAGGGCAATATACAACAAAAACTAGTCACCAAGGGTCTCTATGGTCATGATAGGCCGCCCTACCACTAGTGTAATACGCCCTTTTTAAAATATATTTCCTGGTCTCTCGGAGATTTAGCCTATCTCTTTCCCAGAGCAATATATATAAACAATTACAAATAAGTTACAAAACGCTACTTATAAGTAATACAGGGTTTCAAAATATAATAATACAGGATAGAACTGCACAACAACTATTGGGTATGCTCCCCCTTATCCGGACACGTTTAAATACCCCCTAGCTCAGGTTCCCCACCCGCTACTGTAACTAAAATCACAGCCCACGTTATGGAGGTTCACCCACTAGGCAGATACACCCTAATTCAAAGCATGGAAATATTAAAATCAGTTATAGATGGCTTCTAAAATAATATAAATCTTAATCTGAGCCCATACACTTACTTTGTTAAAAATGCTAACTTGTTAAAATATTCAGACTAAATAGGGCAAAGGAATTATTTTACCATTTTTTCAGTTCATTTGTTACCAGTTCCTGAAATTCCATCATATGTCCAGTAATGAGAAAAACACATAAGATGCTGGGGTTGTGCCCTTGTTAGAGGGCAACTACCCAGCCGGCTGATAAGTTTGTTGGTAAAGTATAGTTAGTGCCTGAATGAATCTTAAGGTCTGGAGTCCTGTAGACAGACCGGGGGGGGGGGGGGGGGGCGGGGGGTGGGGGTGGAGTGGGGTAAGGAGAAAATTCCTTCAGAGCAATACTTCAATGCTATGTAAAAAGTGCCAAAGAGTCAACCTATCTGACTATATTCCCACACAGTCAGAATTAGATCTGTTGGCAAAAGGCCTGTCATTTATCCCTACACCACGCTTTGACAAATTCACCTGGGTTAAGGATATTCACCTTTTTGCGAGAAAGCTCATCCTACACAAAAACTATCTCCTTAATGAAGAGAAAAAAGCCAAAAATTTAGGTCTAGAACTCAGAGACTATCGTATGACCATGATCCTAGCAGAATTGTTAGAAGAGAATGACGATTCAGCAGGACCAAAATACCCCCTGACTAACCTGAGGAATAAAAGCCATTACTGCCCTAAACTGGGAGACTCTAAGTACGTTGAGACCTTTGTAGAACTAGTATGCGAGGAGATTGAGAAAATAAAGTTTAAAGAAATAAGTCACAAACCAAACTCGAATCTAACAGCTTCAGAGTACATAGCGGTTAAGACATTAAAAGAGAATCAGACTATAACTATAAAGCCCTCGGACAAAGGGGGCAATATAGTTATAATGGACACTCAAAAATATATGGAAATGAATAAAAGAATACTCACGGATCAACTGACTTATAAAATCTTGAAACAAGATCCCTCCAAAATATTCACTGAAAGGCTAAGAAGCATACTACAACAAGGTTTTGATGACAAATTAATTTCGAAAGACGAATATAATTACATGGCCATTAATAACCCTCGCATCTCAACTTTTTACAGCCTACCTAAGATCCATAAACAACAGATGATCTTGACAGGCAGACCTATTGTTTCTGGCAACAACAACATGACTCAGAATGTTAGTGTCTATTTAGACCACATTCTGAAACCACTAGTCACACAACTCCCGTCATACCTAAGAGACACCAAACAAACCTTAGCAGTTTTAACTCAAACTAAATTACCACACAACTCCATCATCTGCAGTTTGGATGTCGAGTCATTATACAGCTCAATACCACATACCCTGGGAATAAAGCACACTGAGCATTTCTTAAGGAGGAGAGGGACATCCCTCGATAAACACAGTGACCTGGTATTAGACCTTCTAAAGTTTGTTCTAACACATAACTTTTTCCTGTTCGACGGAATTTACTACCACCAGGTGCAGGGGACTGCTATGGGGACGTCTTGCGCACCCTCATATGCGAACCTGCACCTGGGATGGTGGGAGGAACAAATAGTCTTTACATCTCCTCCAAAAAATCCCCTGACCCAGTACATCCATCTCTGGAAAAGATATATAGATGATATAATAATCATCTGGACTGGGTCAGGGGAACAATTCAGACAATTCACACATAGCCTGAACACGAATGAATTGAACTTAAAGTTCACCGCTGAAATTGGCACTCCGTCTTTAAGCTTTCTCGATCTTATGGTGTCCCCGCAACAACAGGGCAGCATAAAAACAAACTTATACAGAAAAAGCACAGCCACCAACAATCTTCTGAATTGGAAGAGTCACCACCCAATTCAGCAGAAACGGGGAATACCGACGGGCCAATACTTACGTCTAAGGCGCAACTGCTCTGACTTGGAGGATTTCAAAACACAGGCTAAAGAATTACGTTACATGTTTAGGTCTAAGGGGTACCCCAATAAATGCCTCAAGAGGGCATACCATAGGGCCCTCTTAACCGAACAAGAAGACCTCTTAAGAGAAGAAGGCGTCCCCGCATCAACACCAAAACCTGAACAAAAACAACTCAGATGTGTTGCCACCTTCGATGGGGGTTGGGACCAAGTCAAAACAATTATGAATCGCTTCTGGCCTTTGCTAAAACAGGACAGTCACCTCAGGGATGTCCTACCCCCCTACGCCACCTTGACAGCTAGAAGGGGTAATAATTTGAAAGACTTACTGGTGCACAGTCACTTTCAAACTAGCAAACCACCTACACACTGGCTGTCAAGCAAAATTAAAGGCACCTATAAATGCGGTAGGTGCAAAGCTTGCAGATACATAGAGACTAATTCCAAAAACTTCAACAATAGCTCCAATACGGAAAATTTTAAATCATTGTCATTTTTCAACTGTAACTCGAAGGGAGTGATTTATCTAATCACCTGCCACTGTCATTCTATGTACGTAGGCAAAACCTTCAGACCGTTCAAGAGACGAATTCTTGAACATATCAACTCTGTTAAGTCAGCCAGGCACATAGAAACATCGATCTCCAGACACGTAAAAACAGTTCACAATGGAGACCCCAATGTCCTTAAATTTCAAGGCATTGAATTAATTAAAGAGGACCAGAGGAAGGGCAATTGGGATCAACGCTTAAGAAAACGCGAGTGCTACTGGATTTACCGACTCAAAACCCTATCCCCCAAAGGTCTCAATGAGGGTTTTTCATACTCCCCATATATCTAGAAGTCTCTCTAAAAAATTCTCATCTTGTATATTTGTAAATAGCCTATTCTATGTTTCTTAATTACCTTTTGACCAATCTAAGGGTATTCACTCACTCGATATTTTTAGTTCACTTTTATTTTTGTTATCAAAAGTAGGGACATTAATTGTCCCAGGATTGACCGCCCCCTCCTTTCTCCCCCCCCCCCCCCCCACCCCCCTCCCATCCTCTACACCTATAGGGATAAATATATGTATATATATACAGCCCAGTGACACTATAGTCATATGACTAAAGATATCCAATATATTCAACGAAACACACTCAGATAGATTGAGCCTACTTTTAAGAACATTCATGCATTGGATTTCCTCCATTTAATACTTAAGTGGCTCCACTTTTAAACTGAATGTTTTTCTCTTTAAATTTAGGCATCTTATTGATAGCTCTATATTCATATAAATAGCTTACTATTACAGATGCACTATATCACTATTTCCCTGTGTTATGTTGATTCTCGGGATGTTTAGATCTATGCACTGTCAGGCTGACATTCATAGTCTGGACACACTCTACAGTGTCAAAATAACTTAACTGTGTTTTTTCCTTTAAACCATCGTTATCTAATTGACTGTATCAAATCGTAACAAAGATGCCCAACCAATCGGGTGGATAGAACTACGGAGCACTCCACCCACTTTCCCCCACGTGGAGGGACTATAAGACGTCATTGATGAAGATGCGACGATCCCCTGCGTGATTGGCTGATAGCCACTCACACATTGGGAGGGTCTGGGCGACACGTCATGGATGACGCTGCGAGCATCCGGCCCATGATTGGATGAGGGGCATTTAAATACCGGGAGACCTGGGCGGCAATCCTTACCCCTGACGAAGGAGTTTCTCAAAACTCCGAAACGCGCGTCGGGTCACTTGGAGGGATCCCCAATCACCACATATCGGCACCTCACAGTGCACTACACCGGAGGCACTAAGGGAATCCCTCCTCTCACTTTTTTTGTAATGGTTACTTTATTTTGTTAATCACTTTATCGTTATGAGTTTTTCTGGAGTCCAACTCCACTAGACAGTTTTTCAGCATTGAATGCAGCCTTTCAGTTTAGAACACCCACGAAGGTGTTTATTAGCAGAAGTCAGGGAATAGCAATAGCAGGAGTACAGGGTTAGGTTTTTGCTATATTAGACTTTAACTTGTCTCAAGGTACACTTTGATCGCTCTGCTCTCTTTGTCACTATTGTGTAACTATTGCCTGCTACCAATATCTGCTATTACATACTCATGAATATACTTTGCATATTGGGTGGATTGATAACCTAATTGATTGATCTCTCAACAAGACCTCTAAGGCTACGTGCTGCTTCAGGGGAATATTAGCCTAAGTGTCTACGGTACAAGCCCCAATTAAGGAGGCTTTTGAGTAGTATTACATACCAAGGGTTGACACTTAAGGCTAATATAGATAACAGAGTCAATCTGCTGATATATAAGTGCTTCTATATCCTTTTTATCTTGTAATAGACCAATAAAGTTTTTATTATTTTTTTCTTTGATATAAGGATACTCTTTGGCACTTTTTACATAGCATTGAAGTATTGCTCTGAAGGAATTTTCTCCTTACCCCACTCCACCCCCACCCCCCCCCCCCCCCGGTCTGTCTACAGGACTCCAGACCTTAAGATTCATTCAGGCACTAACTATACTTTACCAACAAACTTATCAGCCGGCTGGGTAGTTGCCCTCTAACAAGGGCACAACCCCAGCATCTTATGTGTTTTTCTCATTATTCTTAAAGTAAGGGTTCATGCCCATATTTGGTGGAGCTGATACCACCTATTCTGACCCATTCCCCTAACCTTGGATTTAACTTTGTTGATCTAAGACTAAGGGGAATTTCTTTCTGTTTCTATATATATCCAGTAATTCCTTAGTCCTGGATAATAAAGCTGAAAAACACTCCACAAAGGCAATTACATTTACAAAACAATGCAGTTTATTTTTTCTCATACAGGCAAGACTACCCACCCCCAACAAGGACATTCTCCCCCAGCTGTAGCTGTTAAAAAGGTGGTCTCTCCTTCATGAGTCAAAATCATATATATTTTTATACTAATATTCTGTGTATACGCACACATAAATCTATTATTCACTGAATCTGCTTTACTAAACGTATCTTTTTCTTAACTACTACATTTAATAAATTTTGTCCAAATCTCTTTTCAACTAGACAAATCCATGAATGCCAAACAAATGTAAATTAGTACACAAACATGGTCAAATTTAGCAATAAAACCTGGTGAACTAGTTTAGTGAAAAGTCTTTTCCTATGCAAATGGTAGCAAACAATGAAACTAGGTCTCAACTCATTCACACCATGTGGTCAATGGTGGATTAAAATCCACATGGTCAGACAAAAAGTAAAGTATATTTTTTCTATATAAAAATGACCAAAGATTGGTAACAAGCAACACAATAATTCATCACTATGTTCTACAGCAAGAGATACATTAAAAACAAATATCTAATCCCTATTTGCTATCTGTATTCATTCCATTAAAACCAGATCATCAATTTATTCACTTCTATACAGACAGACAATTGACTATATTTATTAAACAAAATGCATAACTTTTGTATTTTCCCTAATATTCCAGCATAATCCCATCTTCGTCGCCAAGTGTTAAAGCCGTGACTTAAATATGAATATTAATTAATATATAATAATTAAGCAACAAATAACAACTTTAATATTTTTTAGAGTTCGGTATTATGGTCGAATATATAATAGGAAATACACAAAACATTGTAGTATTAAATGTATATTTAATATAATTATAATAACAATTAAACAAATGCTAGCAGAATGTCAATTTACCACAATAATTACACAATACAAAACTACATAACATTACTTACAAAAGGCTATAACAGTTGCTAGCTGTTATAATAGATTACTTACATGGCTCCAGCCTGTTTGGCTGGAGCTATACAGTCAGCTACATGTTCAAATGCAAGCAAAGGAAAAAAGAGAGAGAGTTCCTCCTACTATTTGGTTTTATCCAGTAAGTAGGCTGGCCTGTGATGTCACTTCCAGAAGCACATGAGTTAGCACACTGACCCCTAGTGGTGCCTCTAAAGCATTAAGCTCATTATGCTTTTTTATGACAAAAAGTCATTAATTAATAAATACCATTACACTCCCCGACCGGAACCCATGACTGACGCCCCTCTACGTAGCCCCATACAAACCCGACAACTGACCGGTACCCAACAATTAAAGCACTATCAGATGCCTCTTCGTCTGAATCCCGGGTCAGCCTATATCGATGCCGCAGGTCAAATGGCACATGCTGACCCAGTCTTCGTATATGTCCCATTCACGACAACCGATCTCTTAAACTGGAAGACCCACAATTCCTCGTATACTGAGAAACCACAAGCTATGACTGATCTGTTCACCTCAATAGTACAGACACATAACCCGACATGGGCTGATTGCCAGCAGTTATTAATGACTTTGTTTAACAATGAGGAAAGGACAAGAATAAATCAAGCGGCCATTAAAGCGCTAGAGGATAGAGCCCGTGCTTTGAACCAAGCTAATCCAGCAGCATGGGCCGCAACATATTATCCCAACACCGATCCCGATTGGAACGTAAATGGTGCTGATATGGTTCAACTCAGAGCCTATAGAGACGCTATAATTGCTGGCATGAAAGCAGGAGGAAAGAAAGCCATTAATATGTCGAAGACAGTTGAGGTGATTCAGAAAAGTGATGAAGCGCCCAGTGTCTTTTATGACCGATTATTGGAGGCATACCGCTTGTATACCCCCTTTAATCCGGAAGACGCAGTGGTGAACTCCGCCTTTGTCAGCCAAGCTTACGGAGATATTAAGCGCAAGCTACAAAAGTTAGAAGGGTTTGCAGGTATGTCCATCACCCAACTAATGGAGGTAGCGAATAAGGTTTATATGAATAGGGAAACAGAAAGTAAGAAAGAGGAAGAGCGCAAGATGCGTAAAAAGGCTGATATGCTAGCGGTAGCGATCGCAGGCGTAGATAGACGGGGCCCGGATAGAGGCGATAGTAGATGGAATAGGGAGCCTTTGAGTAGGAATCAATGCGCGTATTGCAAGGAAGAAGGGCATTGGAGGAACGAATGTCCACAAAGAGAGCAGTACGAGAGAGACCAACCCAGGGCAGGTTACGGAAACTTTAGAGGCAGAGCGAGAGGTAGAGGAGGCCCCGGAGGGAGTAATGGTAATAGAGGGAGCAATGGGAACAGAGGAAGTGTTAGGGAAGACAGGTATTTTCCAGCAGCGCAAAGGTCCCGCGATAGAGAAGGTAGGGACTTTGTAGGATTGGCTGACACGGTCATGGAGGACTATTGATACCGACCGGGCTCCATCCCCCTTGGTCGAGCGGAGCCTATGGTCGATGTATCAATAGGGGGAAAAGGGAGTGCGTTCATGATCGACACTGGTGCTGAACATTCAGTGGTGACTAATCTAGTTGCTCCTCCATCTGGAAGGACTATTACTGTGATAGGAGCAACTGGAAGAAGTGCTGAAAAACCGGTTCTTAAAAGTCGACTCTGTACATTGGGAGGCCACGTAGTAAAACATCAATTCCTTTATATGCCTGAATGTCCAGTCCAATTGCTGGGACGTGATATGCTATCTAAATTACAAGCGCAGATTACGTTCCTACCAAATGGAACAACATCTTTAAAGTTTAATGGACCTTCAGGTATTATGACTTTATCCGTACCAAAGGAAGAAGAGTGGCGACTTTATACAGCGTTGACTATCCAAAACCCTAGGAGTGATGAATCCTTATTCAACATACCAGGAGTTTGGGCAGAGAACAACCCACCAGGACTGGCCCGCAATATTCCACCTATTAAAATCGAACTAAAACTTGGGGTTTATCCAGTGAGCCTAAGACAATATCACATCCCGCAGAAGGCTAAGAAGAACATCCAATCTTATCTGGATAAGTTCATACGGTATGGTATCCTAAAATTCTGTACTTCCCCCTGGAACACCCCATTGCTGCCTGTTCAAAAGCCCGGTACAGATGAGTATCGACCTGTGCAGGACTTGAGAGCAGTCAATGATGCGGTTGTTAGTATACATCCAGTTGTGCCCAATCCATATAACCTGCTTGCTTTAATTCCGGGCGGGGCTACCTATTTTACAGTCTTAGACCTCAAAGATGCCTTCTTTTGCCTCCGAATTGCCGCAGAAAGTCAATGTATCTTCGCTTTCCAATGGGAAAACGCTGTAACGGGCTCGAAACGCCAAATGACCTGGACAAGACTGCCCCAAGGGTTTAAAAATTCACCTACCCTATTTGGTTCAGCTCTAAGTCAAGATCTACTGGATTTCGAGTCTATCCCAGGAGAGTGTGTATTGTTACAGTATGTAGATGACTTGTTGATAGCAGCAGTTACAAAAGAAATATGTCAGCAAGCAACGCACGATCTACTACACATTCTCTGGAAGGCAGGATACAAGGTGTCTAGAAAGAAGGCTCAGTTGTGTTTGCCAACTGTCAAATATCTGGGATTCCATATCTCTGAAGGTCAAAGAATTATGGGGCCAGAGAGAAAAGAAGCTGTGTGCCAAATACCGATACCCAAGAATAGAAGACAAGTGCGAGAATTCTTGGGGGCAGCAGGCTTCTGTAGGATATGGATTCCCAGCTACGCGATACTGGCAAAACCTCTGTATGCAGCTATTAAAGGTACAGAGCACGACCCCTTCTTATGGACTCAAGAACAGCAAACGGCATTTGAAGATGTGAAGAAGGCTTTGATGAGTGCCCCAGCATTAGGTCTACCTGATCACACACGACCATTCTACCTGTATGTACATGAGCAAAGAAGAATGGCTGTGGGAGTATTGACACAGTACTTGGGATCATGGCAAAGACCTGTTGCCTACATGTCTAAGCAACTGGATGCAGTGGCCAGCGGACTTCCACCTTGTCTAAGAGCCATAGCTGCAGCCGCCCTGCTAGTAGCTGAAGCCGATAAACTCACTCTAGGTCAAGAACTTTATGTACGAGTCCCACATGCAGTACAGACGTTGTTGGATTACAAAGGAAATCATTGGTTTAGTAACAGCCGTATGACCAAGTATCAAGCAATGTTGTGTGAAAACCCAAGAGTGCATTTAGAGACTGTAAACACCTTAAATCCAGCTACCCTTTTGCCACAACCTACTGAAAGTCAACATGATTGTTTGGAAGTAATGGATGAAGTATTTTCAAGTAGACCAGATCTTCGTGATTTTCCCATCCAGAACGCCGGTGTTCAATATTACACAGACGGCAGTAGTTATGTGAAAGAAGGGATCCGCTATGCAGGATATGCAGTAACAACAATAGACAAGGTGATAGAAGCTCGGCCACTGGCGAAAGGAACATCAGCACAAAAGGCAGAATTGATAGCACTGACACGAGCGTTACAATTGGCTGAAGGTTTAAGAGTGAACATCTACACGGACTCCAAGTATGCGTTTTTAACCACTCATGCCCACGGAGCTTTGTATAAAGAAAGAGGACTACTGAATTCAGAAGGCAAAGAAATCAAGTATGCAGCTGAAATCCTACAACTACTGGAAGCAGTGTGGGAGCCGAAAGAAGTCGGTATCATACATTGTCGAGCGCATCTGAGAGGAGATGGTGATGTAACCAAGGGAAATCGGATGGCAGACAGTACAGCTAAGCGTGCCGCTGAATCAGGAAGACAGGAGTATGTGGGGCATATAGCTGCCCTTATACCAACCCCACTGTCTCAATGGACTCCAGTTTATACAGCTCAAGAAGAGGAGTGGTTAAAGACTGAACCAGGAAAGTATTTGGAGAACAAGTGGTATCAGCTAGAAGATGGAAGAATAGTCATACCAGCATCACTAGCGGTAGAAATTGTCCAAAACTATCACAACGGGACACATTCTGGGAGAGACAGTACAGAAGAATCTCTCAGAAAACATTTCTACATACCAAGATTGTCCAACTTGACTCAGGCCATTGTACGCAGATGTGTAACGTGTGCTAAAAATAATGCAAGACAAGGACCTGTAAAGCCACCAGGAGTCCAGTTTATGGGGGGACTCCCCATGTCCGATCTACAAATAGACTTTACAGTGATGCCTAAATCGGGTGGACATCGTTACCTGCTGGTAATTGTGTGCACCTATTCAGGCTGGGTAGAAGCATGTCCTACTCGTACTGAGAAAGCAGGAGAAGTTGTGAGATTCCTGTTACGAGAAATAATACCCCGATATGGACTACCCTGCTCTATAGGATCGGACAATGGTCCAGCTTTTGTTCACCAGTGCCTACAACAACTGACTCATATGCTTGGTATAAAGTGGAGGCTTCATACGGCATATAGACCCCAGAGTTCTGGTAAGGTAGAGAGAATGAATAGAACTATTAAAAACCAGTTGGCTAAAATGTGTCAGGAAACCCAACTTAAGTGGAACGTTCTCTTACCCATAGCGCTATTGCGAATCCGCAGTACCCCTACCAGAAGGATGGGCCTCTCTCCTTTTGAAATCATGTATGGGCGACCACCTCCCGTACTTGGTAACTTAAGGGGGGACTTGAGTCAGTTGGGAGAAGGAATTACCCGGCAGCAGGTTGTAGAGTTGGGTAAGACTATGGAGGAGGTACAGAAATGGGTACAAGATAGATTACCTGTGAATATTTATCCCCCAGTTCATAGTTACCATCCAGGAGATCAAGTCTGGATTAAAGAGTGGAATAATGTACCGTTAGGGCCCAAGTGGAGAGGTCCTTATGTTGTTCTTTTGTCTACCCCTACAGCGATAAAAGTAGCCGAAGTGACTCCGTGGATACATCACTCCAGGGTTAAACCAGCAGTAGTCGATTCTTGGCAAGTTACAGCAGATCCAGAGAATCCCTGCAAGATCCGGTTAAAACGCACTACTCAGTCGGAGTAACGAGGAATCGTGTGGATTACAAATTTTATTGTTACAGGGATTTGGTGAAGTGAGTGTTTTTAGACGGCCATAATAAAGCCTGTCCGCTCACCAACACATAGTATATAAGCCAGGAAAGTCTCGAAGGGACACCTGTGAAGACGAGCAGAACTCCATTCCCTGCAGCCCTTACATCCTGGAAGCTGAGGTGCCTTCGCACGGACGAAGACTGAGGATGACGGCGAAAGATGTGTTTTTGATAGTGTTTATTTATGTGTGTTTTTATATTCAGGAAGGTAGAGGTACCGACACTCCTAGCTGTGAGGTATGCATTAAGACTACGAGAACAGGTAACCATATTTCCCAAACCCTAATTTGGCATTCACAATACGAGTGTAAAGGAGATGTATCAAGATGTAGATACTTAAATATAGAATATAGTGTGTGCCATTTAGGAGTAGGAGAACCTAAGTGCTTCAGTCCAGAGTATCAACCTCGTACAATTTGGTTGACTCTCAGGAATGGAGATCCTCAGGGGACCCTAATTAATAAGACGGTGTTAGAATCCGTACATTCTTCGGGTGTTCTGCTATTTGATGCATGTAAGGCGATATCAAGTGGTAGAAAGCCGTGGAATGTATGTGGGGATCTTAGATGGGAGAGGACGTATGGGTCTAACGATAAATATATTTGTCCCAGTAGTAAAAAGAAATATGTGAGTCCTAGATGCCCAAATAGAGAGTATAACTTTTGCCCATATTGGTCTTGTGTGGGGTGGGCAACTTGGGGACAGACAGTAGACAAGGACATGATAGTGACTAAGTTGCCTACTAGCCCATATTGTAAGTCTATGGAATGCAACCCAGTCCATATACTTATAAATAACCCCGACAAGTTCTTAGACAAGTATGGCAATTTATTTGGGTTTCAAATATACGGGACGGGTTTAGATCCTGGGACAGTATTGTTTATAGGGATAGAGACTGATACGGTATCCTCCCAGACTCATCAAGTATATCATTCCTTTTATGAAGAGATGAGTATAGATAATAAGATCCCCCATAATGCTAAAAACCTGTTCATTGATTTAGCTGAAAGTATTGCCGGTAGTCTTAATGTTACCAACTGCTATGTGTGTGGAGGTACTAACATGGGAGACCAATGGCCTTGGGAAGCAAAGGAGGTAATGTCCGGTTCTGAGGCAGTTGACCAACTAATATCTACACAAGCCGATTATCATATGAGTGTTAGAGGTAAATCTGAGTGGAGATTAAAGACCTCCATCATAGGTTATGTTTGCATAGCAAGGAAAGGAATAATGTATAATACTTCTGTAGGAGAATTAACTTGTCTAGGGCAAAAAGCTTATGATGATGATACTAAGAATACAACTTGGTGGTCGGCTTCAAATGTCTCAGAACCATCTAACCCGTTTGCTAGATACGCCAATTTAAAGGATGTGTGGTTTGATCTATCCATCACATCTACCTGGAGAGCCCCAGCAAATTTGTACTGGATCTGTGGTAAGAAAGCCTATTCGGAGTTGCCACAGGACTGGGAAGGGGCATGTGTGTTGGGTATGCTCAAACCATCCTTCTTCTTGTTACCTATTGAAACAGGTGAGACTTTAGGTGTTAAAGTGTATGATGTGAATCATAGGAAGAAAAGGGGACCCATAGAGATAGGCGCCTGGGAAGATAATGAATGGCCTCCCCAGCGTATTATAGATTATTATGGGCCAGCCACGTGGGCAGAAGATGGTACCTTTGGTTACAGAACCCCTATTTATATGCTCAACCGTATTATAAGATTACAGGCGGTGGTTGAGATTATCACTAACGAGACATCACAAGCGCTCAATCTTCTAGCGAAGCATAATACCAGGATGAGGACAGCAGTATACCAAAATAGATTAGCCTTGGATTACCTTTTGGCAGTAGAGGGAGGTGTATGTGGGAAGTTTAACCTGAGCAATTGCTGTCTTCAAATAGATGACGAAGGGCAAGCAATAGCTGAGCTTACTAGCCATATGGTTAAACTAGCGCATGTGCCTACTCAAGTATGGAAAGGGTATAATCCAAGTAGTTGGTTTGGTAGCTGGTATGAGTGGTTTGGAGGGCTTAAGGCAGTGGTAGGGGGAGTTCTACTGATTTTAATGTTGTGTCTACTCCTACCGTGTCTTATACCCTTAGTAGTTAGGTCTGTGCAAAGCCTGATAGAAAATATAGCAGAGAGGAAGGCTGCTGCACAGATAATGGCAATATATAAATATGAGGCTCTAGATCAGGGAGAACCAATGCAAGAAGATGAATGTTGAAGATTCACATCATAAGTTAAGTCTGGTCTGGTTCAAGGTAACTTGCGGTGTATGCAAACTAAGGTTAAGTGATGCCTCAAGTAATTGTAAAATATCAAGAGGCATCAAAGGGGGGAATGTGGTGGAATCTCGGTAAAAATAAATTTAGTAGGCCGAGATTACCACGTGGCATGTGTACGTGCATATGCTGACGTATCGATCAGTTGGTTGCACGAGGCAAGATACGATCAGTAGTGTACGGAGCATGTGCAAGAATACAGGATATAGTATTCCCCTCCTCCATTGTGCTGGACAGGCCATGCGGTCAAGCAGGAAGTTAATTCTTATTTGTGTTGATTGGTCAAGAGAATGTGCGGGTGGAGCTTAATATGGGAGGAGTTATGTGCCTATATAAGGAGCCTGCACTATTGTCCGGGGCTCAGAACTTGCTGTATTTTGGTGACATTAGTCCCTCTGAGTCCCGATCGGTGATCCAATAAAGAATCTCTTCCTTCCTGAAGAAACCTGTGTCCATCTCTCTGTGCTTCGCTTCCAACAGTTTCTCCGGTATCAGTTCGACCGCCTGCTCCAACAAGAAAAAGACGTTAACGAGTATTTGTATGACCGGGGTGCTAGGACAGCCTCTGCGGAGCTGGGAATTTTTTTGCCACGTTACTGGACGCTCATGCGCAATGCCTGTAGGCTCATGCATCCTTTTGAGGAGGTGTCAAACCTAGTCAGTCGCACCGAAGGCACCATCAGCGACATCATACCATTTGTTTTCTTCCTGGAGCGTGCCCTGCGAAGAGTGCTGGATCAGGCCGTAGATGAGCGTGAAGAGGAAGAGTTGTGGTCACCATCACCACCAGAAACAGCCTTATCAGCATCGCTTGCTGGACCTGCGGCAACGCATGAAGAGGATTGTGAGGAAGAGGAGTCAGAGGAGGAATGTGGCTTTGAGGAGGAGGAGGAAGACCAACCACAACAGGCATCCCAGGGTGCTCGTTGTCTCCTATCTGGTACCTGTGGTGTTGTACCTGGCTGGGGGGAAGAACATACCTTCAGTGAGATCACTGAGGACGAGGAAAGGGACATGAGTAGCTCGGCATCCAACCTTGTGCAAATGGAGTCTTTCATGCTGTCGTGCCTGTTGAGGGACCCTCGTATAAAAAGGCTGAAGGAGAACGACCTGTACTGGGTGTCCACGCTACTAGACCCCCAGTATAAGCAGAAAGTGCCTGAAATGTTACCGAATTACCGCAAGTCAGAAAGGATGTGGCAGTTCCAAAATCAATTAAAAAGCATGCTTTACACAGTGTATAAGGGTGATGTCACAGCACAACGGGAATCTAACAGGGGAAGAGGTGAACGTAATCCTTCTCCTCCACGACCACGCCGGCAAGGACAGGACGCTTTACAGACGTGTTGTTGATGGAGGACATGCTGAGCTTTTTAAGTCCTACGCATCGCCACAGCCCTTTGGGGTCCACCCTCAGAGAACGACTCGACCGACAGGTAGCAGACTACCTCGCCTTAACTGCTGATATCGACACTCTGAGGAGCGATGAACCCCTTGACTACTGGGTGTGCAGGCTTGACCTGTGGCCTGAGCTATCCCAATTTGCGATAGAACGTCTGGCCTGCCCCGCTTCAAGTGTCCTGTCAGAAAGGACCTTCAGTGCAGCAGGAGGTATTGTCACTGAGAAGAGAAGTTGCCTAGGTCAAAAAAGTCTAGATTACCTCACCTTTATTAAGGGACTGACAGTGGGCGATACATTCGACTAAAAAATTCCTGATGAGGGGGACGTAACAGGGTGTCGCGGCTGCCGGCCCGCCGCGTGATATTTAAATCCCTAGCTCACCCCAGTACCTTGCCCTGTCGTGGTTTCCTGTTCCTGGTTTCCTGAGAGTGCTTTATCATTGTGAATCTGATTTCCTGGTATCCTGATCTTGGCTTTTCCCTGGTTATTCTGAATTCTGGTTTCCCTGACTTGGCTTGTGTAAACGGTATTGTGTATTTTCTGGCTTCCTTGGCTTCCTTGACCTCGCCTTTCCCTTTGACCATTCTCTGTCTCTAGCGTATTAGTTAGTCTGACCATTCTAAGGTCCGGTTTACGCTGTCTTTTAATTTTCCTTTTCTTGCCTATGTATATGTTTATGGACTGTTTGCGGTTGTTTGCGGTGCGTTAAAGGGGGAGTTTGGTCTGTCACTGTGAAGCGGGCATAACCCTTACACTACCTGATCGATACAACATCATACCTGATGTTTTAAAGCACTTTATTCCAAACAATTTAGGAATGTTAGGTGATTTATGCCCTTTATGGATTAAAACCAGACTCTGCATCAACTATGTAATTTTCCATGGGAGTTTTACCATGGATCCCCCTCCGGCATGCCACAGTCCAGGTGTTAGTCCCCTTGAAACAACTTTTCCATCACTATTGTGGCCAGAAAGAGTCCCTGTGGGTTTTAAAATTCGCCTGCCCATTGAAGTCTATGGCGTTTCGCCGGGTTCGCCCGTTCGCGAACATTTGCGGAAGTTTTATGTTCGCGACATCACTAGTAATATATTTTAAATATAACGTATGGCTTTAATCATAGATTTCAAATGATGCTAAGTCACCACCTTTTTTCCAAGATTGACAATTATTTTAAAGTAAGGCAACCTTATGTATACGCCCCTATGTAACTGAATTTCAACCTATAAAACTGATTGTAGCTAAGATTTTGTTGCCAATACCTTTAACATAAAAAATGCATACCATCTTGAACATTTCTCTGTATTGGACAAAGTCTGTTATTGACAGATGTTATTACCGGATGATGTGCATGTTTGAATAAACATAAGTTTTAGCTGCAAGACACTCTGATTCGATTTGTTAAGAAAACTGGTATGTGACAATCAAAAATCTCAAGAAAAGCTAATTTCCTACAGAGATATACTGAGGACCCCTGTCTGAGACTATATTATTATTATTATTATTATCATTGTTATTATTATTTTTTAATTTCCAAACAAATTCCGTAGCGCTGTACAATGGGTGGACTAACAGACACATAACTGAGATCAGACAACTGGACGTACAGGAACAGAGGGGGTTGAGGGCCCTGCTCGATGAGCTTACATGCTAGAGGGAGTGGGGTATAGTGACACAAAGGGTTAAAGTAGGGGAATTAAATAGTTTGTTAGAGAAGGGTTTATTGAGTGCTTGGTAGGTCATTTTTGACAGTTGCAGGAAAGGAGTCATGGGGTGGGGGATGAGAAACCTGCTGACAGTGAAATTGATACGCTTTAATGAAGAAGTGAGTTTTCAAAGATTTTTTGAAGGAATGGAGGCTGGGTGAAAGTCTGATTGAGGAGGGTAGGGAGTTCCACAGAAGAGGTGCAGCCCTGGAGAAGTCTTGAAGGCGAGCATCAGAGGTGGGGATCCGGGCAGAGGATAGGCGTAGGTCTTGGGCTGAGCGCAGGGTTCTCGACGGGACATACTTGTGTATGAGGGAGGATAGGTATGTTGGAGCAGCATTATGTAGGGATTTGTAAGCAAGTGCCAGAATTTTGAATTGGGCCCTATATCTAACTGGAAGCCAATGCAGAGACTGACAGAGCGTGGAGGCGTGGGAGGTGCGACCGGACAGGAAAATAAGCCTTGCAGCCGCTTTCATTATAGATTGCAGCGGTGCAAGCTGGGAACATGTAAGACCGGTGAGAAGGGGATTGCAATAGTCAAGGCGAGAGAGAACAACAGCATGAACCAGTACCTTCGCTGCGTCTGGCGTTAGATATGGGCGGATACGCGCTATGTTCTTGAGTTGGAAGCGACAGGATTTGGCTATCGATTGGACATGGGGAGTAAAAGAGAGGTCAGAATCAAGAAGAACCCCTAGGCAGCGAGCATGCGAGGTAGAAGTGATAGTAGCGCCATTGACTTGGATGGAGACAGACACAGGAGTAGCAGCACTTGAGGGAGGAAAAAACATGAAGTTCTGTTTTGGACAGGTTGAGTTTAAGGAAGTGAGCAGCCATCCAGTTGGAAATAGCAGAGAGGCAGTCAGAAACACGAGTCAAGGTGGGTGGAGAGAGATCAGGGGAGGACAGGTAGGTTTGTGTGTCATCTGCATATAAATGATATTGGAAGCCAAAGGAGCTGATGAGTTTACCAAGGGAGGCAGTATAGATAGAGAACAGTAGGGGGCCGAGGACAGAACCTTGGGGGACGCCGACAGAGAGGGGTTGGGGAGAAGAGGCAGTGTCAGAGAAAGAAACACGGAAAGAGCGCTGGGAGAGGTAGGAGGAGCACCAGGATAAAGAAGTATCCCGTAGACCAAAGTTACGGAGAATGTGAAGAAGCTGTTGATGATCAACAGTGTCAAAGGCGGCAGAAAGATCAAGGAGGATTAGGATAGAGTATTGGCCGCGAGATTTAGCAGCAATTAAGTCGTTACTTTGGTCACAGCAGTTTCGACAGAGTGACCAGCGCGGAATCCAGACTGAAGGGGGTCAAGCAGAGAGTTGGATTCGAGAAAGTCTGTCAATCTGACATACACAACTCTCTCGAGGATCTTGGAGGCAAATGGCAGTAGCGAGATAGGGCGGTACTTGGATGGGGAGTTGGGATCAAGGTTGGGCTTTTTCAGAATCGGGGTTACAGTTGCATGTTTGAAGGGTGAGGGAAATGTGCCAGAGGAAAGGGAGAGATTGAAGATGTTAGCGAGAGGAAGAGAAAGAGAGGGAGACAAAGTGCGGATGAGATGCGAGGGAATAGGATCGAGGGAGCAGGTGGTGGGGCGGGAGGACAGGAGCAGAGCAGAAACCTCTTGTGCTGTAGCAGGTGCAAATGAGCATAGGATGGCAGGGGGATAGGGGTAGGAGAGAGATTAGAGATCTCGTTCCTGATTGTAGAGATCTTCTCAGTGAAATTGTGGTGGACAAGGTGGTGGAAGGAGGGGGAGTCACACGGCGAAGAAGGGCATCAAAAGTGTGAAACAGGTATGCCATGTAATCTGAATACTTCCATGGCAAAGATATTGGCCAGTTGAGCAGCAGAGGGGAGTTTCTTCAAGTGAATAAAGTTGGCCGTTTTGGAAAACCTGTCCGTAACCATAAGAATGACTTTATGACCGTCAGAGAGAGGAAGATCCACTATTAAATCCTTAGAAAGATGTGTCCAAGGCATTTTGGGTATAGAAAGGGGCACGTGAAGGCCAGCATGTTTATGGGAGAGAGACTTAGACTTTGTACACATTTTGCATGCATGAACATAGTCCTTAATCTCTTTCAAAAAAGAAGGCCACCAAAATTGTCTTGTTATGTTTTTATACGTTTTACTTATGCCTGGATGACCTGCAGTTTTGGAGTTATGAAATAAAGTTAACACCTCTTTTGTATCACTGTCCTTTACATATGATAAACCAACTGGTTTATCAGGGGGTGCCTGAGTCTGATATTGCTTAATTCTGTCGAGTAGAAGAGAGATGGCGTCTGCCTTAACATTACGATAACCAGGTGTATAAGTAATGGACTACTGAAAAAGAGAGAGAAATACGGACCATCTAGCTTGTCTAGAGGATAATCAGTTAGCTTCAGCTATATACTAAAGATTTTTGTGATCAGTGATCACCAATATTGGGTATTTAGAACTTTCTAGTAAGTCTCTCCATTCCTTGATTTCTAACACTATAGCAAGAGAAAGCCAGTGGATTTGGTACACAGAGAAGTCAGCATTGTCAGGAGCAAGCCAGAGGAATCCAGAAACCAGAACACACAGACAGAATCACAAAAAAAAAAAAGATGAATATTTGTAATACCAGTCCTTAGAATAGCGGGGTTATACAAATAAGTAAACAAGCCGAGGTCAAAGGATTACAGAGGTTAGGAATAATGATGACACAAGCCAAGGTCAATGGATTAGAGCAGGGCTTCCCAAACTTTTATGGGCCGAGACCCACTTTTCAAAATGGTAATTTTTCAAGACCCACTTGCTTTTAATGCGTATTTTAAAAAGTGAACACCATGGCAATCCGCTTCAGAGGCATACAATTGGCACACCATGGCAAACCGCTTTAGAGGCACACAATTGGCAAACTATAGCAATCCGCTTTAGATGCATACAATTGGCACACCGTGGAAATCCGCTTTAGATGCATACAATTGACACACCAATGCAATCCGCTTTAGATGCATAAAATTGGCATATCATGGCAATCACTTTTAGATGCATAAACTTGGTACATCATGGCAATCAGCTTCAGAAGCATACAATTGGCACACCGTGGAAATCCGCTTTAGATGCATACAATTGGCACACCATGGCAATCCGCTTAAGATGCATACAATTGGCATACCATTGCAATCAGTTTTAGATGCATAAAATTGGTACATCATTGCAATCAGTTTTAGAGGCATACAATTGGAACATCATGGCAGCTTTAAATACATAAACTTGGCACACCATGGCAATCAGCTTCAGAAGCATTCAATTGGCACACCATGGCAATCAGCTTTAGATGCATAAAATTGGCATATCATGGCAATCACTTTTAGATGCATAAACTTGGCACATCATGGCAATCAGCTTCAGAAGCATTCAATTGGCACACCATGGAAAACAGTCAGATGCATACCATTGGCACACCATGGCAATCAGCTTTAGATGCATACACTTGGCATATCATGGCAATCACTTTTAGATGCATAAACTTGGCATATCATGGCAATCACTTTTAGATGCATAAACTTGGCACATCATGGCAATCAGCTTCAGAAGCATACAATTGGCATACCATTGCAATCACTTTTAGATGCATAAAAGTGGTACATCATGGCAATCAGTTATAGAGGCATACAATTGGAACATCATGACAGCTTCACATACATAAACTTGGCACACCATGGCAATCAGCTTCAGAAGCATTCAATTGGCACACCATGGCAATCAGCTTTAGATGCATAAAATTGGCATATCATGGCAATCACTTTTAGATGCATAAACTTGGCACATCATGGCAATCAGCTTCAGAAGCATTCAATTGGCACACCATGGAAAACAGTCAGATGCATACCATTGGCACACCATGGCAATCAGCTTTAAATGCATACACTTGACATATCATGGCAATCACTTTTAGATGCATAAACTTGGCATATCATGGCAATCACTTTTAGATGCACAAACTTGGCACATCATGGCAATCAGCTTCAGAAGCATACAATTGGCATACCATTGCAATCACTTTTAGATGCATAAAAGTGGTACATCATGGCAATCAGTTATAGAGGCATACAATTGGAACATCATGACAGCTTCAAATACATAAACTTGGCACATCATGGCAATCAGCTTTAGATGCATAAACTTGGCATATCATGGCAATCACTTTTAGATGCATAAACTTGGCACATCATGGCAATCAGCTTCAGAAGCATACAATTGGCACACCGTGGAAATCCGCTTTAGATGCATACAATTGGCACACCATGGCAATCCGCTTTAGATGCATACAATTGGCATACCATTGCAATCAGTTTTAGATGCATAAAATTGGTACATCATGGCAATCAGTTTTAGAGGCATACAATTGGAACATCATGACAGCTTTAAATACATAAACTTGGCACACCATGGCAATCAGCTTTAGATGCATAAACCTGGCATATCATGGCAATCACTTTTAGATGCATAAACGTGGCACATCATGGCAATCAGTTTCAGAAGCATTCAATTGGCACACCATTGCAAACAGTCAGATGCATAAAATTGGCACACCATGGCAATCAGCTTTAGATGCATAAAATTGGCATAACATGGCAGTTTTAGAGGCATAATTTTGATATATCATGGCAGTTTTAGAGGCAGAAACTTTACACATCATGGCAATCAGTTTTAGAGACATACAACTGCTTACTCACAAAATCAGAATCAGAAATTTTGTTGTCCTGCTCTTTCATCCAGGCACCTCACGTTGATTATCCTAGTGGTGGAACTAATGTAGAGAGGACCGTGGTGCAAGTATGTTTTCTGGGCCCCCATCTAGTGAAAGTGTGGCCAAAAGGTAGATCTCCATCTGTCGGAGAACTTCAACAATAATATGCCAGATGGAGATCTACCATTTGCACATCATTGCAGGGTTGTATTTGTGAGCAGTGTTTGAATGTAAGCATGTTTTTGTATTAAGTATATGTGTGCATGTATGAGTGTATTTGTATGTACTGTTGCTATTGGAATGTAGTGGTGTACTTGTTTGTAATGTTTACATCTGAATGCAGGGGTGTTTGTATATGTAGTGTAGGACTTTAAATGCAGGTGTGCTTTTTGTGTGTAGTGTTGGTGTTTGAATGAAGGGGTGTTTGTAGATCATTTTAGTGTTTTAATGCAGGGGTGTATTTGTATGTAATGTTTGCGTTTGATTGCAGTGTGTGTGTGTGTGTAGTGGATGCAGTGTGTGTATATTGTGTTTATAAAATATACATATACCCAATGTGTGTTTCAATGTAAGCATGGTTTTTGTATGGAGTATGTGTGCAGTGTATACACACACACTCAGACACACAAATACACACATTGACACAGCGATACACACAATGACACTTAGTTTCCCACACACAGATACACAGACACTCATGTACACAGATACACACAGACACACAAATACACACACACAGTGACACAAAAGGACACGCAGAGACAGGAGGTGAGGGTGACAGTGTGGGAGGGGGTGTGTGTACTGGTAACAGTGTGGGGGGCAGTGTGAGAAAGGGTTACAGTGGGTGGGCAGGGGGAGAAAGGGTTACAGTGTGGGGGGGCAGGGGGAGAAAAGGTTACAGTGTGGGGAGAGGGGCAGGGAGAGAAGGGGTTACAGTGGGGGGGGGTAGGCAGAGAAGGGGTTACAGTGGGGGAGGGGGGCAGGGAGAGAAGGGGTTACAGTGGGGGTAGGCAGAGAATGGGTTACAGTGGGGGAGGGGGCAGGGAGAGAAGGGGTTACAGTGGGGGTAGGCAGAGAAGGGGTTACAGTGGGTAGGGTAGGCAGAGAAGGGGTTACAGTGGAGGGGTAGGCAGAGAAGGGGTTACAGTGGGGAGGGTAGGCAGAGAAGGGGTTAGAGTGGGGGGTAGGCAGAGAAGGGGTTAGAGTGGGGGGTAGGCAGAGAAGGGGTTACAGGGGGAGGGCAGGCAGAGAAGGGGTTACAGTGGGGAGGGTAGGCAGAGAAGGGGTTAGAGTGGGGGGTAGGCAGAGAAGGGGTTAGAGTGGGGGGTAGGCAGAGAAGGGGTTACAGGGGGAGGGCAGGCAGAGAAGGGGTTACAGTGGGGGGAGGGCAGGCAGAGAAGGGGTTACAGGGGGGGAGGGCAGGCAGAGTAGGCGTTACAGTGGGGGAGGGGGCAGGCAGAGAAGGGGTTACAGTGGGGGGAGGGGGCAGGCAGAGAAGGGGTTACAGTGGGGGGGGGAGGGCAGGCAGAGAAGGGGTTACAGTGGGGGGGAGGAGGGCAGGCAGAGAAGGGGTTACAGTGGGGGCAGGCAGAGAAGGGGTTACAGTGGGGGGGAGGGCAGGCAGAGAAGGGGTTACAGTGGGGGGAGGGGGCAGGCAGAGAAGGGGTTACAGTGGGGGGAGGAGGGCAGGCAGAGAAGGGGTTACATTGGGGGGAGGGGGTCAGACAGAGAAGGGGTTACAGTGGGGGGGGGAGGAGGGCAGGCAGAGAAGGGGTTACAGGGGGAGGGGGGCAGAAAGAGAAGGGGTTACATTGGGGGGGAGGGGGGCAGGCAGAGAAGGGGTTACAGGGGGGAGGGGGGCAGAAAGAGAAGGGGTTACATTGGGGGGAGGGGGTCAGACAGAGAAGGGGTTACAGTGGGGGGGAAGAGGGCAGGCAGAGAAGGGGTTACAGGGGGGCAGACAGAGAAGGGGTTACATTGGGGGGGAGGGGGGCAGAAAGAGAAGGGGTTACATTGGGGGGGAGGGGGGCAGACAGAGAAGGGGTTACATTGGGGGGAGGGGGCAGGCAGAGAAGGGGTTACAGGGGGGGCAGACAGAGAAGGGGTTACATTGGGGGGAGGGCAGGCAGCGAAGGGGTTACAGTGGGGGGAGGGGGCAGGCAGAGAAGGGGTTACGGGGGCAGACCGAGAAGGGGTTACAGGGGGAGGAGGGGGCAGAGAAAGGGTTACAGTGGGTGGGGGGTGGGGGGTAGACATAGAAGGGGTTACATTGGGGTGGGGGGGGCATTGTTTGGGCTCTGTGCCCTACCTTCTTTAAACATCCCTGGTGGTCCAGTGTCTCCCTGGTGGTCCGGTGGGTTACCTCTCCGGTCTTCAGCTCCGCCGGGTGCTGAGCTGCAGACAGTGTAATAAAAGTCTCGCGAGCTCCCTGAGTGTTGCCATGGTAACGCTCTGGGAGCTCGCGAGACTTCTATCACACGGTCTTCAGCTCTGCACCCGGCGGAGCTGCAGACCGGAGCTGCTGGCAGACTGACTGGAGGGAGCCCGGCGGCATACAGGGCAAGCTGCCGGGCTCCCTCCTGGTGTCAGTCTGCCTGACTGCCCGGCGGCCCTGGATGTGTGGGTCAGCGCGACCCACTGGGGATCGCCCTGCGACCCACCAGTGGGTCGCGACCCACCAGTGGGTCGCGACCCACACTTTGGGAACCGCTGGATTAGAGAGAGCATGGAAATCGAGAGACAAGAGCCAGTCAAGGTACCAAGCAACTAAACAGAAGGAACGCCACTATTGGGCTACCAAGAAACCACCACAGGGCAACAAGGAATGGGAGAGGCGAGTATATATACGCAAAAGCTATCTGTGATTGGATGAAAGTCGTTTGGAGTTTACCACTATTCGAGGGGATTACCTTGCCTTCCTACACTGATCCCTGACGTCATTGGCATGCGCCGAACCCCATGGGTATTTTGGCTGCATACATAAACAATTCACATGCAAGCATCTGTCAGAATGCCGGGGGAGATCGTGGCACTCAGAGCTGTGCCGTCGGTAAGCAGGCTGAAAGGCTGACAGAACATCTTTAGGAAAATCTCTGATTAATCGATAAAATACCTTTCGATAACCCTACCAATATTGTCATTAAATCAGCTGCTTATTTAGCATTCTATGGTTTCTTGAAACCAAAAGAATTTTCTGTCGAAAAAGCATCTGACCATCAATCATGCCTTAAGCACAGTTATATTAATTACATCTGCATCATTGAACTAATAGAACTACAATCTTTACTTTAACTTTCTGGCTCTGTATACATAAATTAGGTTTCATCTTCTTTATTAACAATAGCGACAGAGATAATCTTAATAATCAGAACGTTTTCAATATTTAGTATGTTGGAAACAGTGGTCACAGCACTTAATATTATAACACATAATTTTAAAAAAAGTAAATAATCTAGGGTATTTACCTAGAAGAAATTTGAGACTTTCCCCATTATTTTAACCCCTTAAAGGGACACTCCAGGCACCCAGACCACTTCTGCTCATTGGAGTGGTCTGGGTGCCAACTCCCACTACCCTTAACCCTGCAAGTGTAATTATTGCAGTTTTTCATAAACTGCAATATTTACATTGCAGGGTTAACTCCACCTCTAGTGGCTGTCTATTAGACAGCCACTAGAGGTCACTTCCTGGGTTCTAGCACAGGTTTCCTGTGCTAGAGCGTCGCTGGACGTCCTCACGCTGTGTGAGGACCTCCAGCGTCGCTCAAAACCCCATAGGAAAGCATTGAAATTATTTTTTAATGCTTTCCTATGGGGAGACGTAATGCGCATGCGCGGCATTTCCGCGCATGCGCATTAGGTCTCCTCGGCCGGTGAGCGAGATTAGTCTCGCCCACCGGCCGACGTAATCATTAGGAGGAGCGTCTCGGAGGCGGAGACAGCGGCGAGGGACATCGCCGCTGTCCCAGGTAAGTGACTGAAGGGGTTTTCACCCCTTCAGTAACCGGGGATTGGTGGGTGGGAGGGAGAGGCACCCTCCAGTGCCAGAAAAACGGATCGTTTTTCTGGCACTGGAGTTTCCCTTTAAGGACTGGACTGTTTTTGCGATGTTGTACATTTGCGACCAGGCCTCTTTTTTCACTTTTGTGGTGTTTGTGTTTAGCTGTAATTTTCCGCTCTCTCGTTTACTGTTCCCAAACAAATTATATATTGTTTTTTTCAGGACAAAAGGGGCTTTCTTTACATACCGTTATTTATATAATCTCATGTAATTTAATTTTAACATTTTTAAAAAAATTATGAAGAATTTAAAAAAATATTTTTTTTTTACTTTTACTTGAAAATCTTTTACTCATCTACAAAAGCGAATGAAAAAAACTGCTAAATAAATCAAAATTTTGTCCTGAGTTTAAAAATACCCAATGTTTACATGCTTTTTTGCTTTTTTTTTGCAAGTTATAGGGCTTAGGTGCAAGTTATAGGGCTTAGGTACATATTGCGGTTTCAAAACATACATTTTTAAAAAATTTCAATAGTGACATTGTAACACTATTATCTGTCATAAATCTCTGAATAACACCCCACATGTACATATTTTTTTTAAAGTAGACAACCCATAGTATTCAATATGGGATATGTCCAGTCTTTTTTAGTAGCCACTTAGTCGAAAACACTGCCCAAAGTTAGCATTCATATTTGTTTGTGTGTGAAAAAAGTAAAAAACTAAATTGAACGCTAATTTTGCCCAGTGTTTGTGACTAAGTGGCTAATAAAAAAGACTGGACATACCCCATTTGCAATACTTTGGGTTGTCTTCTTTGGCAAATGGTATGCCATCATGGGAGTAATTCTCATTACTGGGCTACCATACGCTCTCAAAGGCAACGTAACCAACCTGACCTTTTTCAATGTAAAAATATTTGACCCACATATTTGACCCTGTAACTTTCAAAAACGCTATAAAACCTGTACATGGGGGGTAAACGTATCACAACAATTATATCATCAGTAAAAGTGCGGTTTGTGTGTGAAAAATGCAAAAAAAAGTCACTTTCACTGACAATATCATCGCTGTGATATGTTTTACTGTTTTGAATCACTAATATTTGTGTTCAGCGAAGTCTCCCCAGTAAAACAGCACCCCCCATGTACAGGTTTTAGGGTGTAATAGAAAGTTACAGGGTAAAATATAGTGCTAGCAAATTAAATTCTCTGGACTTTCGGCCTGGGTTGGCAGGCAGGTCCCTCAAATTGCAATCAATAAAATTACTTAATTATGTAAAAATATTACATAAATACGCACATAGAATTTAAATATATATGCATATTTATATATTTGAAGTCTATGTGTATATTTATATAATTATTTATGTAATTTTGTAAATGGACATATGTATATTTCGTATTATTTTTATTTATTTATATATACATATATATATATACAATTTCATTCCAAGTGTGTTTTGATATATATATATATATATATTACTATCAAAATACAGTTAGAATAGAATTGCATATATATATATATTTTTAATTGTTATTATTTTTACATGTTTTTAATTTAAATTACTTATTATTTGTATTTTATAATAATATTTATATACAATATATATAGTTATTATATATATTATATATACGTGTGTAAGTTAATTATAAGTTTATTTTTATATTAATATATGTACATATTAATATAAAAATACACTAAGTATGACATTATATATATGATATATAGACATATATATATGTCTATATATCATATATATATATATATGTGCACATATATAATTTTTTTTTATTAACTTTAACTTTAAAACATTTTTATTTTACACTAGCAGGGATACTGCCTGTCAGCACAGACAGTCCCCCTGCAGGCAGACACATGGACACCTATTGTGACCATGTGACTGCTCTGTTGAGCGATCACATGGCCCCAGGGGTCCTAATCCGCCGCGGGGAGACTGTCTGGGCTGCAGGCAGTCTCCCCACAATGGGCGATCGGGTAAGTACATTGGACCGTTAGGACGGTTCAGGACCATCAGCGGTCGGCAAGGCAAAAATGCCGATGACGGTCCTGAACCGTCCTTGGTCTGAAGGGGTTAAGGCATTTTTGTGTGTTTGCTTTTTTACATACTTCAAGACTACTGTATATGATCACTATACAGTGTTATTCACAAAAGTAAGAATTCAAAGTGAATTTCAAATTTAAGGTAAAAAAAAAAAAGCCAAACTGGATAAGTGCACATAACTCCAAGGCATTTCTTCCACAATTGCTGTGACTTAGTGTCAGACCTTCAAAACTATCAAGAGTGATCACAAGTTTCTGTTTTTTTTTACTGGAAATTGGGGACAGGGAGGGAATGCGGATTGGTTTCATCTTGACATTACTGAGAGAGATGTATAGATTTTTTTTTTTTTTAAGAGGGGGTAGGAGGCATGAACAGGATTTCTTTGAGTGAAAGTGAAAAGTGTGAAGTCCCCTAATTTAATTAAAAACAAATCGATAATGAACTGCAAATATAAGCGTTAACATATAATGTGATTAATTATATCAACTGGTTCAATGCTACCAGGCAGTACAGTCATGCATTAGAGCTCCACAAAGTGTAAACGTAATGAAATTGAAGCAATTCATCTAACATCCATTGTTTATATTTAATGAATCTTCCATAATTTATATTAGACGTATTGTCTTTTAGTATTAATGATGAAATACAAGAGAGTCCCAAAAGCTATTACATAATACAAAGTAAACTAGTGATGCACATATTGCTGATAATTAAAGTAGACAGTGATCTGTTTCACAATTTTAAATATGTAAAATGCCAGAAAATTTAATTATTCCTTTAAATCATTATTCTGAAATGATTTTGACTTCAATGTTTTACAGTTATGTGAAGCCTGTAATTACAGAGTAAAACAACACAAGCAGTCAACATCAAAATAATAATATTCAAGCAGTCCTCAGCTTACATTGAGATGTACCCAATATTGGTTGAGATGTCACAACTTGATGATAATTGTCTGTGTTAATAGCCAGTGATGGATTGTACTTCATGACAATTATCACAAATTCTACTAATTATGGAGCTTCAAAATAAACTGCTGTAGAATAATTTAACAATGCAATATAACTAGGAAGGACATTGGTAACAGTTAAAGACCACAGACAACAGTGATTTTCAACTGGTTTTCATGGAGATTGTCATTAACTATTCATATTCACTTCTTACCAGATTTGTGGGCATGTATACAGACCACTTTTAAGTGATGAGTAAAGTAAAGCTAAATAAAATAAGCCAGAGATTTAAAAACACAGATAGATACAAAGGACTGTCTATACAAACAGTATACTCATCAGTACACTGTCTTAATATAAAGGAGACCCAATATAAAATAGCAAATAGATGGTATATAACACCTTGGAAACAAATGAAGATGTAGCCTCAGGACAGATTTCTGTGCTGGAGATGTGGATCTTAGAGGGCAGATGAAATACATATATGGTGGGAATGCCCAATGATTAAAACAGACTGGGCCGTACTTTTCTCTGTGATTAATAATTTGCTGAACCTGAAAAAGGTATGGATGGCTAAAATGGCCCTTCTCCACTTAAATTTACTGATACTTGCCAAAAATATATATTTTTTTTTTTATTCACATTTTGATGGCCTTTAAATGTTTTATTGCCCAAAACTGGAAAAAATATTTAAAGTAGATATGTGGCCTCAAATCAAAGAAAGGGTTACATTTCAGTGCAGAACTGAACGCTCAATCGCTTCAAACGTTTGTATTAATCAAATGAAATACAACATATGGGACAAATGGATAACGGTCCTAGATGACCAAATAAGGAAGTTTTGAGAGCCTGAGAACTCTTGCATTCCGTTTCTTTAATCAAGGATTTCCTATTTTCTCCTTGCTGCTTCAGCTGTGATTTAGACTTGTCGTGTGTGAAAGTATTAATTATGTAACTCTTTAATTATATCAGCAAGATACTTTTATACTTTTATTGTCATATTTATGTCCAAATATTAAAATTAATAAAAAAATAATATAAAAACAAATAGCTTTTAAGTGATGAGAAAGACCCTTTGTCTTAAAAGGAGAAACATAAGCAAATTTACACCTTTTGTTTGTTTCTTTTGTATTTTTTTGTGACAACACATTTATTAAATAAAATTCTCAAAGCCCAGGGCACACAATAATGGGTCCAGCGAAGCAGTGTCTTCCTCACTAAAGATGATGAGTAATGAGTTGAAAACCAGTATAGATGGGCATCAATGCAGGGGGATCTGTCAACTATTTCAGTTTATGACCTCTAACTCACAGTCCAAGGTGAATAAAAAGACCAGTCATACCGCAGATTGTTAGCAATGCAAAGGAAGTAAGTAAATATAGTCCTTACTTTGGGATGTCACAAGGCACAGAAACCCGAGTATTCTAAGCAAGCAAGCCAGCCAGAAAAGTACCGTATTTATCGGCGTATAACACGCCCCGGCGTATAACACGCACCTCATTTCCAGAAGGAAATTCCAGGAAATTTCCACCTCTCCCATAGTATTCCCCCCCCTCATCCCATAGTGTTCCCCCCCTTTCCATAGTAATCTCCCCCCCTCCCATAGTATTCTCTCCCCCCTCCCATAGTATTCTCTCCCCCCTCCCATAGTATTCCCCCCCATAATATTCTCTCCCCCCTCCCATAGTATTCTCCCCCCCCATAGTATTCTCCAACCCCATAGTGTGTCCCCCCCCCCCTCCCATAGTGTCCCCTAGTGCACTTTCCCTCTGTCCCATATTTACTTACCTGTCTTGAAGCGTGGGCCGGCTTCACAGCGCGCACCGCGGAACTGGAACTTAAATTTCAGGTTCCGGTTTCCGGCGGGACTGAAAGGAAGTGTGCACACAATAGTGTGCACACTTCCTTTCAGTCCCGCCGGAAACCGGAACCTGAAATTTAAGTTCCAGTACCGGCGGGACTGAAAGGAAGTGTGCACACAATAGTGTGCACACTTCCTTTCAGTCCCCCTGGAAACCGGAACCTGAAATTTAAGTTCCAGTTCCGCGGTGCGCGCTGTGAAGCCGGCCCACGCTTCAAGACAGGTAAGTAAATGTAGGATATCGGCGTATAACACGCACCCATGATTTTCTCCCTATTTTCAGGGAGAAAAAGTGCGTGTTATACGCCGATAAATACGGTATGTCAAATCAAGTACTGGAAAAATACTGGCAGAGAGCACAACTCTTTAGAAAAGCATCACCTTCCTGGGTGATAGTTCTCTAATTTGCTGCCCTCATCACTTCCCTTGTCTTCATGGCCCAGCTCACTAGCTCTCTTGCCATTGACTTGTTCTTGCACACACCACTTTTACTGGCTTATTTCAGTCATCTTATCCATCAATCCCTCCTCTCCTCTGACATGCTGTCATTTCTCTTAAGTGTCTTTACCCCTTCCTCATAGACAGTAAGTTTGTTTAAGCAGGGCCTTCTTCACCTCTTGTCTCTTTTATATTCTGCATGTAAATTACTTGTTTTCAAATATCCCCATTTGACCATAGTAATATGTTGGCACTATATAAATTATTATAATAATAACAACAATAACATAATGGGAAAGCACAGTACACAGCAACATAGGAGAAGAAAACAAAGATACATTATGCATTTCGGTCCCAGTGGCCCTACAGAGGAGCCTTTTCAGGTTCCCCAACATTTTACTATTTGCCCTGGACTGTAGGAATAGGCATACTTTGGCAGTCTTGTACACTTGCCCAGTTTATTAGCAACTACTCAAATAACCTATTAAATGAAAATATACAGCTGCGCTCAAAAGTTTGCATACCCTGGCAGAAATTGTGAAATTTTAGCATTGCTTTTGAAAATATGACTGATCATGCAGAAAATGTATTTTATTGAAGGATAGTGACTAAATGAAGCCATTTATTTTCACATAGTTGTTTGGCTCATTTATCATTACGATGTAAAAACAGTAGTGATGTCGCGAACATAACATTTTCGGTTCGCGAACGGCGAACGTGAACTTCCGCAAATGTTCGCGAACCGGCGAACCGGGCGAACCGCCATAGACTTCAATGGGCAGGCGAATTTTAAAACCCACAGGGACTCTTTCTATAGTGGCTAATTGTGTAATAATGGTAATACTATTACCTATTATATAATATTGCCAGGGGCAAGGAAATTCCCTCTAAATAGATTGGTATAGGCAGAGAGTATGGAGACCGGAGTGATGCTGTCATAAAAAGTGTCAATGAGGTGATATAAAGTTAAATGTATCACAGACACACAGCCACCCTTTCTCTTAGCTAGTTTCCAGAAATGCTGGATAGATAGAAGGGCTATAAAGACTCAGAGAGGTCTAAAAAGAATCCTCTAAACTAGCCCTAATCTCCTTAACCCCTTAAGGAACAAACTTCTGGAATAAAAGGGAATCATGACATGTCACACATGTCATGTGTCCTTAAGTGGTTAAACACCTTCAAGGGTGTTCTAAGCTAAAGCTCAATCTAAACGTTTAGATGACTGCCTGATTTCCCATCACAGATGCTGGCTAGAAATAACACTGTGCAAGACAACGAGTGGGTCTAAGTGCCCATAGTGCAGTAAAGTGTCCCTAGTGAAGTGAAAAAGAGAATAACGAGCTGGCACCCAAGAGAATAACGAGCTGGCGCCCTATCAGGGGACGTGTATATGGCATCGATTTTAGGAACCGGGATATGGAAAAAGATGCTCGGTCCTCCTACTTCAAATTTAGGGCACTGCGCGTGCAATCTAATGTGCCACCAGATAGGAGTGGTGTGTTAAGTAGTACTATTCCTATCAGTTTAATCCCTGTTATGTGCCTTTTTTTTTGGTTTGGTTTTTGAAGCCACAGTGCAGCACCAGAGGCAATAAAAATTAGGCATGTACACATGCCTGAAAAATTAGGTATTGTTGCAGCTGCTGCTGTAGCAGCGGCCAGAAAAAAATATGTTTGTTTCCCAGGCAGAAAGTGCCCTAAAACATTGCGGCTTGAACCCTAGTTGTTGGCAGATAAGTGACGCAAGTCAACCGGCATTCAGAGCTAAAATATGTGTGGACCATTTTTAACCCAAGGCAGCTCATCTCATCAGGCCTTTTTTAGTCGAATGTATCGCCCACTGTCAGTCCCTTCGGGATCCATCCCTCATTCATCTTAATAAAGGTGAGGTAATCTAGACTTTTTTGACCTAGGTGACTTCTCTTCTCAGTGACAATACCTCCTGCTGCACTGAAGGTCCTTTCTGACAGGACACTTGAAGCGGGGCAGGCCAGAAGTTCTACCGCAAATTGGGATAGCTCAGGCCACAGGTCAAGCCTGCACACCCAGTAGTCAAGGGGTTCATCGCTCCTCAGAGTGTCGATATCTGCAGTTAAGGCGAGGTAGTCTGCTACCTGTCGGTCGAGTCATTCTCCGAGGGTGGATCCCGAAGGGCTGTGGCAATGCGTAGGACTTAAAAAGCTCTGCATGTCCTCCATCAACAACACGTCTGTTAAGTGTCCTGTCCTTGCCGGCGTGGTCGTGGGAGGAGGAGGATTAGTTTCACCTCTTGCCCTGTTAGATTCCCGTTGTGCTGTGACATCACATGCAAATGCTGCATCCTTTCCAACTTGTTGTAATTTGGTAAAATTTCAGCCACTTTCTGCTTATACCGGGGGTCTAGTAGCGTGGACACCAGATATAAGTGGCACTGTGCATTGGCAGAGGTTGGCAGAGTACACGCTGTAGGCCTGACACCTGCTTGAAGGACACTGACTGCTATTAGATTACAGTCAAAAATGTTTTTTTGTTTTTAAATGCAAGCTATTGTGACACCAGATATGAGTGGCACTGTGCACTGGCAGAGGTTGGCAGAGTAGACGCTGTAGGCCTGACACACACGCTTGAAGACAACTAACTGCTATTTATTCTATAACAGTGAAAAATAAATTTTGTGTTTAAATGCAAGCTATTGTGACACCAGATATGAGTGGTGGCACTGGGCAAGTGGGCACAGTATTCACTGTGAGCCTGACACAGAAGCTGGCAGGCAGGCAACTGCAATTAGATTACACAGGAAAAAAAAGCAGACTGATGTTCTTGCCCTAAAAAGGGCTTTTTGGGGTGCTGTCCTTACAGCAGAAATCAGATGAGTCCTTCAGGACTGTAGTGGACACTGAATACACTAGCCTAGCTATCCATTTCCCTATCAAATCAGCATCAGCTACACTTTCCCTCCTCTCACTAAGAATGCAGCTTCAGAATGAATCTAAAATGGATGCTGTACAGGAGGTGGGAGGGTCTGGGAGGGAGGGTCTGCTGCTGATTGGCTGGAATGTGTCTGCTGACTGTGAGGCACAGGGTCAAAGTTTACTCAATGATGACGAATAGGGGGCGGATCGAACCGCGCATATGTTCGCCCGCCATGGCGAACGCGTACACGCTATGTTCGCCAGGAACTATTCGCCCGCGAACCTTTCGGTACATCACTAAAAAACAGGAGTCACCCAAATGGCCCTGATCAAAAGTTTACATACCCATAAATGTTTGGCCTTGCTACAGGCACACAAGGTGACACACACAGGTTAAACGGCAAATTTCCCACACCTGTGGCTTTTTAAATTGCAATTAGTGTCTGTGTATAAATAGTCAATTAATTTGTTAGCTCTCACATGGATGCACTGAGCAGGCTAGATACTGAGCCATAGGGAGCAGAAAAGAACTGTCATAACATCTGTGTAACAAGATAATGGAACTTTATAAAGATGGGAGAAATATATAAAAAGATATCCAAAGCCTTGGAAATGCCAGTCAGTACTGTTTAAACACTTATTAAGAAGGGGAAATTTGGGGATCTCTTGATACCCAAGTCAGATAGACCAAGAAAGAATTCAGCCACAACTGCCAGAATAATTGTTAGGGATACACAGAACAACCCACAGGTAACCTCAGAAGAAATACAGGCTGTTCTGGAAAAAAGACGGTGTGGTTGTTTTAATGAGCACAATACGACGATACTTGAACAAAAATAAGATGCATGGTTGAGTTGCCAGAAAGAAGCCTTTACTGCACCATTGTTACAAAAAAGCCCGGCTGCAATATGCCCGATGACATCTTGACACACCTCACAGCTTCTGGCACACTGTAATTTGGAATGATGAGGCAAAAATAGAGCTTTATGGTCACAACCATAAGCGCTATGTTTGTAGAGGGATCAACAAGGTCTATAGTGAAAAGAATACCATCCCCACTGTGAAGCATGGTGGTGGCTCACTAATGTTTTGGGGGTGTGTGATCTCTAAAGGCACAAGGATTCTTGGCAAAAAAATACTGGCAGATAATTGTAGATTATGCTAACGTAGTGTACTTATAATCTTAATTTTAATAATGACAGGAGGCGAGTATTTTGCATGACTTTCTTTACTCATGCTTCCAGCAGCACAAGTCAATCATTAAAACTTTTAAACCAATCATAACAGTGCATAACCATATAAATAGCCTTGTATGTCACATGATTTCCTCTTTCTTTGGTGACAGGCTAGTCCATGTATTGTCTCGAAACAACAACAAAAAAGTTCGTAAACATAAAATAGTCCAAACTTGTTCCATGGTAGTTTCAAACTGATAACTCATAACGGTATTGGAACTTGATTCGATAACTTCCACAGCTGATGTGTCTTATCCGGAATCCATAACTGTCATCATGCTGCAAAAAACAGAAACGAGTGTAAGAGGATGGAAGTAGACTTATGTCCACATGATATCATCGTTACCGTGTCTATCCATACATAGTATCATAAATGTTAATCTATCTGATATGTACTATCTAGAATACCATAATACAGTCTATTCTCATCTATAAACCATTAACTAATATCAGACAATATACTGCTATTACCTCAAACTTTATCCCTATTCTCTAGATAAACTATAATAGTCATAACTGATCTATAAAAACTTTGACATAAGACAACCCATAGAAACGGGAGTGGAGGGTGGGAAAATACTCGCCTCCTGTCATTATTAAAATTAAGATTATAAGTACACTACGTTAGCATAATCTACAATTTTATTACATGACAGGAGGCTTCATATTTTGCATTTTTAAAGCTGAGGTAATAGAGAGAAGGATGCGTGTGTGGTTTGACGAAAATAAAATAACCGGAAAGTATCTTCCCGTGTCCAGTCCGCGGAACGTAATATATCCGCTAGGGATGCTCCCGCCGAGAACGCTCGCGATGCGGCTGCGCCCCTGACCGAGTGGGCTCCGAAACCCGTTTCTACACCCGCTAAGGATAGGATCCAACGTACCCATCGCGCCAGTGTAGTGGTGGTAACCGGTTTATAAGGTTTGGTGTATGACACCAACAGTTGACCTCTGTTAAAAGCACGAAGGTTTGCTGTAACCTCCACGTAACGATTAAGTGTGGAAACTATACATAAACGGGGAACCGTAGGAAAAAATGGGTAAAATATAGATGTCGAATGTGTTTTAGTTCTTCTAGACACCGTGAAGGTAACCCCTTCTGGTGTTATAGAGAAACCGTTCACGTCGAGCGCTCGTACGTCCGAGACTCGTCGAAAAGAGACCAAACATAGTAGCAAGGTGAGTTTGGCCGACAGCTGCCGTAGGGATAAGTCTACGTTGTCTGGCCAATTCCTAAGAAAACTGAGGACCACCTCTACGTCCCACATACGATTATACTTAGGTTCCGGTGGTCTGGATAGTTTGATGCCTCGTAGGAGGCGACATACCAAAGGGTCCTGGCCTACCGAAGAACCTTGTATTGGCACGTGTGCCGCTGAAATTGCTGATCTTGCCACATTAATGGAACGATAGGATTTTCCCTCCGTGAAGAGGTTTGACAAATAATTCACCACTGTGGGAATAGGTGCTGTAAAGGGATCACAGTCTCTTCCCACACACCAGCGAGTCCATGTATTCCATGCTGATATGTAGCTGCGTCGGGTACCTGGTGCCCAGGAATCCCATAAAAGGTCTTTAGCTGATTGCGATAGACCTTCGACGGACCAGGTTCCCCTGAAAGACTCCAAGCTACCAGTTCCAGATTCTCTTGTAGTATTAGTGGATGCGGTTCCCCTTGCGGGTCTGTCAATAGAAAGGGGAACGATGGTAGAAGTAGGGGATGGTCCTGTGTTAGGGCTAACAAGTCCGGAAACCACGCCTGGCTCCTCCATAATGGCGTGATGAGTATCATCGAGATCTTGGTCGCTCTGATGTGATGGATCACTCTCGCTATCATCGCAAATGGTGGGAATGCGTAAGCTCCCTTCGGGGGCCACTGTTGTAGGAAAGCATCCACCGCTTCGCATTGAGGGTCCGGCAGCCAGCTGTAATATCTCGGTAGCTGTGTATTCGTCCGTGACGCGAACAGGTCCACGATCAGTGGTCCCCTGATGTCTTTCACTGCTGAGAATATCGACGTGTCCAGTCGCCAATCGCTGCCGTCTCTCCAGTGTCGAGAGAACCAATCTGCCGTGACATTGTTGATTCCCGGTAGGTATTCCGCCTTGATTGAAATGTTGCGGGGAATACAAAATTGGTATATCTCTTTCGTCGCCTCTGTCAAGTTTTTTGACCGGGCTCCCCCCAGGCGATTTATGTATTGGACTGCTGAGATGTTGTCCATACGTAGTAAGATGCAGCAGTTCGTCATCTCCTTGGCCAGACTGCGAATGGCAAATGATCCCGCGATCAGTTCCAGACAGTTGATGTGGAGACCCTGTTCCTCTTGGGACCATGGACCTCCTGTGGATGTGTGGGCGCAGTGGGCTCCCCAGCCCCAAAGGCTCGCGTCCGACTCCAATACAAAGTCTGGGTTCTTCCCGAAGATGGCTTTGCCGTTCCAGGCTTCCATGTGGAGTAGCCACCATCGAAGTTCCGTCCGAGCTTCTGTGGAGACGGGAATCCAGTGGTCGTATGTGAGTCCTGCTCGTAGGTAGTGAGCCTTCAGTCTCTGCATGGCCCGATAGTGGAGCGGGCCCGGGAAGATCGCCTGTATTGACGAGGATAGTAGGCCTACTATCCTCGCTAGTAGTCTGAGAGGTATGGTGTCCCTCCTGAGTATGCGTCGGATTTCCTTGCGAATGGCCGCTATCTTGGATGTGGGGAGGCGTAGAACTCCCGATTTGGAGTCTATCTCGAACCCGAGGAACTGGACTATCTGTGATGGTGTCAATGCTGATTTTTCTCTGTTCACTACAAATCCTAGTGATTCCAGAAAATGCATGGTAAATCTCGTCTGAGATTGAATTCTGGATTTTGATTCGCAGAAGATCAACAGATCGTCCAGGTAGATGAGGCAACGTATGCCCCTTCCTCTCAGATGTGCCATGACTGGTTTGAGGAGTTTCGTAAAACACCATGGCGCCGAGCTTAGACCGAATGGGAGACACGTGAATTGGCACGTGCGTCCCTTCCAGATGAACCTGAGAAAAGGTCGACTCACTCTTGCCATGGGGACCGACAGGTATGCGTCTTTTAAGTCTAGACGTGTGAACCAGTCGTGTTCGTTCAACAGGTCCCTCAGGAGGTGGATACCCTCCATTTTGAAATGTCGATAAGCCACAAATCCATTGAGTTCTCGTAGATTGATAACCGGACGATAGTCTCCCGTCTTTTTCCTGACTACGAACATGTTGCTGAAGTAGCCTTGGTCGTCTGCGGCGAATTCCACCGCTCCTTTCGCGAATAGTGCTCTTATCTCCGTGTCTATGATGCGTAGCTGAGTCTCTGACGCCCGTATGGGTCGTGGTCGTCTGGTCTGGTATGGTGTCTGGGTGAATTCTATCACGTATCCTCTCACGGTCTGAAGGATCCATGCGTCTGTGGAGATGTGTTCCCATTCCTGTGGAAAAAGGGACAGTCTGCCAGCAGTTAAACGAGAATGACATAACGGAAGACAGTTCGTGCTCACCTGAGTTGAATCGTCCCCGTCCTCTGCTCCGAGTGCCTCTGGTGCGGGAGGATCCCCGTGTGAATGTGGACCTTGATGATGGGAAGAACTGCTGAGCCGCGTATGGACGGCTGGGGCCTGATGGCCAGAAGCGGCTGGTGGCTCAACCCCTCTGCCGACCAGCCCTGCCAAAAACACTCCGATTTGATGGAGGGGTCCGAAAGACCTGTCTGATGGAGGATTGGGCCTTATTTAAAGTAGTAAATAGGCCGACGTGCTTCTTTAGTTCCGCCAGGAAGGGTTCTCCAAAGAGTAGTCCGTCTGCCCGAGGACCTAGCTCCTTCTTTCCCAGATCCAAGAGTTTAGTGTCTATCTTCAATAGAGCTGCCTTACGCCTTTCTGCGCACATGGCAGCGTTTGAGTTTCCTAGGAGACAGATCGCTCGCTGTGCCCATTCTCTGATATCGTGCGCATCGAGGGGTGTCCCCTGAGTAAGCGCCAGGTCCGCGAAGTATAGTATCTTTGCCAGCGGGCCTATCATGTCTAGCATTTTGTCTTGGACCGACTTCATGCCTTTTTCAACTCCCTTTCGTGGGTCTCTGCCCGACCGTGACATGAACACCCCTACTGTGGTGTCAAACTCCGGTGTGATGGCGATTTTGTCAGGCAGTACGGGGCGCGGGCATTCTGCTTTAAGCTTAGCCCGGACTTCCTTATCCATTGGCTTCCGTAGCCAGAAATGTACAAATTGTGTCAAATGGTCCGGCAGGTTCCATTCTGACGATCTGGGGTGTCGAATCTGGCGAGGGTCGAACATGGGGTTGCCCGTCTCGTCTAGGAACACCCCGTCTTCGTCTATGTTTGTTTTGTGGGAACCCCTGTTGCCGGAGTGGCTTGTCCATTCCTGACTCTGGCTGAACTCTCCGCTTTCTTGCGGTATGTCCTGCCAATCCTCTTCCTCCTCCGAGGGTGAGTTCTCAGCCCTCCATTCGTCCATTATTTCCAACAACGGAGGTGATGATGGTCCCTCCTCTCCTGAAGAGGGGTCTTGTGTAGGGGAGTGATCCAGGTGTCTTGACTGGCGGGTCCGTTTATGCAGACTTCCTCCCTCGTATCTTGGGAGATTCACACTGGAGCCCTTCCAGTGGCGCTTGGACGCCGCTGCCTCCGGCTTACGTTGTGCCGGCTCTTTATCCTCCCTTTTTGATGGAGGTCTGGTGTCCGCCGCCTCCGGCGGTGACTGGGTTATCATCTTGGCCAGTGCTTTTTCCACCGATGCTGACACTGCAGCATTGATCATTGTCTGGAAGTCTACCGCTGATGTTGGGGTAGTGTCCGACATTATGCCTGTTTGTTCTTTCCTGTCTGTGGGGAGACAGAGTATACGTCAGTGCGTATATGGTTACACAGTGGCTTCCACGTACAACTGGGGTTCACCCAGGTACCCTGTCTTAACAGTCACTAGGGTTGTGACTAGTGTATTATAGAGGGTTCAGCCTCTTATTGACCGGGGTGTACGGTCAGTAATGGTGGGACGGAGCCCGGTATTGGTCGGGACGGAGCCCGGTATTGGTCGGGACGGAGCCCGGGTAATGGTCGGGACGGAGCCCGGGTAATGGTCGGGACGGAGCCCGGGTAATGGTCGGGGCGGAGCCCGGTAATGGTCGGGACGGAGCCCGGTAATGTGAGGTATCGAAGACCTCAGTACGCTTTTAATGAATTCACCCTTTAAGTAACTTGTGGGAGTTATTGCCACTGTGAGTTGCGAGGGTCACCCCAGTTGTACAATGGAGGTGCCGCATACAATAAAGCGTACTTTTATTTATTTATTTCCTTATTATAATTATTATTGTCACATTCATTTATTTATTCAATCAGTATTTCCATCAGTGTGAAACATCCATTCCATTTGTATTGCAGCCTGAGCCTGATGGGAGTTATCCAGCTGGCTAAGTATGTCAGTATATAGATCCACAGTGCAGTCTTTCCAGCCCAGCACTGTGACCACTTCCATTTACTTTCCAATCATTATCCTGTGTAAAACCTTACATCCATATACACATGAACTTGGCAAATTGTTAGGAAAGTTATGTGTGTGCCGGTTCGTGGGAATCACGAACTGGCGAAACCAAGATGGCCGCCGAGGATCTCGCGAGATCCAAGATGGCCGCCGTTCGCGCGCAAATTTTGCCGTGCGGTCCGCGATCGCGGACCGACGGTATCGGATGATACCCCCCCGTGCCCCCCACCCACCCTTCAGTACCCTGGGACTAGGAAGAGCTGGCGGTTCCGCGCGATCGCGGTAAAAACGCCGCTAATCGCGTGAGACCGTCAGGCAGAGATGCCAGGGAAAACTGGGCTCAGAGAAAGTAAAAGAAACGGTTAGGTGACAAAACCTATAAGGGCAAGGGGCAATCAGAATAAAAGGGGGGCTAACAGATACAGTATAGTGGCCCAGAGCAATAAAGGGGCCACAAGGTAAAACTTTGTATAAATTGAAATAAGTAGAGAGCTAATACTCTGACCTGTGTCCTGGCTGGAAGCAGCAAAGAAAGAGGAAATCATGTGACATACAAGGCTATTTATATGGTTATGCACTGTTATGATTGGTTTAAAAGTTTTAATGATTGACTTGTGCTGCTGGAAGCATGAGTAAAGAAAGTCATGCAAAATATGAAGCCTCCTGTCATGTAATAAAATTTGCATTCTTCATCACGAAGGCTGTGCATGGGATGCTCTTGTACTTTCCAGCATGACAATGACCCTAAGCACAAGGCCAAGTTGACCCTCCAGTGGCTACAGCAGAATGAGGTGGAGGTTCTGGAGTGGTCATCATGGTCTCCTCACCATAATATCATTGAGCCACTCTGGGGAGATCTCAAACATGCGGTTCATGCAAGACAACCAAAGACTTGATCTAGAGGCAATTTGCCATGACGAATGGGCAGCTATACCACCTGCAAGAATTAGGGGCGTCATAGCCAACAAAACACTGCATGCTGCTAATGATGCCAAAGGGGGCAACACAGTCTTAAGAACTAAGGGTATGCAGACTTTTAAAACAGGAGTCATTTATTTATTTTTTGTTTCCATGTTTTGTTTAACGATTGTGTAATTCTGTTATAATATACAGTTGAATATGAATCCCATTAGAAGTAAACGAAATGGGTTTTGCCTACTCACTCATGTTTTCTTTAAAAATGGTACATATATTACCAATTCATCAAGGGAACACAAACTTTTGAGCACAAGTTCAAAGGGGCTGGAATGACCATAGGTATCTAGGCAACCTAGGTAATTGTCAAACCATTAAAAATGTTTTGACTAATTACTGTAGGATTGCACCAGGGGAATCCATAGAATGTTTCTTTAAGGGACACTATAGTCACCATAGTTGTTCTGGTGAGCATGGTCAGTCTCTGCAATCTTTCTTCTGTAAACACTGCATTTTGAGAAAAAAAGGCAGTGTTTACATTGCTGCCTGGGGTCACCTCCAGTGGCCACTCCTCTGACAGCCTCTAGAGGTACATTGTGGGTCAGTGCTGTGCATTAGCTGAATGCTCCCCACATTCAGCTGTATTATTTCAATGAATGAGGAGATGCTGATTGGCTAGGGCGGCATTTGGCCTTGCCCTACCTCCTTGGCCGAGATCATCAGAATTGACTATCTCAGTCAATCCAATGCTTTCCTATGGGAAAGCATTGTGATTTGCTGAGATCATCAATTTTGATGATGTCAGCCAAGGAAATGTTTGGGGTGTTGCCAGTGCAGGCAGACCCACTTGGAGCTGGAAATAGGGTACATTTTATTACCTGAGACAAGGGGAGGGCAGGGACCTTACATGTGTTTTTAACACTATGGGGTCAGGAATACATTTATGTTCCTGATCCTTTAGTGTCCCTTTAAGATGCAGAATGGAACACAACTAGCCTTTTTTAACTATATCAAAATTAAAATGAAAAACAAATACAGGTAATGATTTCAAAAGTTATTTAATTCATAAAGCTTGCATTTGTGCCTTGAGTGTCCTTTAACAATACTGGTATGAACGCGGATTACTTGGTTAACATCCACCAACCTTTGCTTCTTTGATTATTTGACCATATCTATTTAACTAAATTATAGTAGTTGGCTGACAATTAGGTTACTGAGTTATTGGACACATTTATAATAATAAATGTAGCACATTTGGCATTTGGTAAAAGAACCATGTACTATGTTCATTTTTAGTGCAGCAATTGACAACAGCAAAGCTTGACACTTTAGCTGCTAAATACGATCTAGCAAAACATGACATTGATAAAGAATGCTGTAATGTACTAGGTGATTTATTTTACAATGACAGAAACAAATTATCCAACACTAAACGTTCCATGCTGCTGATTAAAATAATTCCCTGGATCTGACCCAATTTCTATATTCATTATCAAATATTTCAGTGTTTATTATTTTTTTACATCTCTCATCACCATTTTTTTTTTACATGGAATTTATAACCAGTGTGTATTAAACTATATTTTACCTTTTTCTTTTAAATTTCTTTCAAAGCCGTTCTTTGACAATGAAAGAGTGTTCTCTGTTACATTCTCTCAATTAAGTTTCGGCCATGCTACTGGAAGGGAAGTCTCCCAGGTCATTTTGATACTCATTGGTTTTATTGGCAGACCTGAACTGTAAAGCTTATTTTAATGACTTGTTTGCAGCTCCTGAGCTTGAGTTCTACTAGGTTCTGCTATAGGAAAAACATTATATAGCTGATAAAGTCAGTTATTCTTAGGATTGATGTGGTGTCAACTTGAGAGAGGTCATGCAGAGGACTTCAGCTTTGTTACATTTACCATGGAAAAAATAAAATAAATCATGTTCTGCTTAGAAAACCTTTATATTCTCACAAATCCTGCTAAAATCACTGAATGTTGAATGTTGAACAGGGATTTTTCACACTATCGGTACTATAGGTTACAGATTTATTACTTAATGATCTTACAGGAATCAGTGTAAAGATAAGCAGTCTGCATCTGTTGAATATACTTATTATTTTCTAGTGTTGTCTTGTTTTATTTTAGGATCCTGATAATATGATGGCTTCAAAAACATAACCTAGAAAAGATGTCCTCAATCAATGATACAAACTTTTATAGAGTATGTTTCATGCAACAAAATTATTTTGAAGATGAATTAAAAAACAAACAAACAAACAATAAAACAAAAAAAGACGTGATAAAACATATATGGAGTTTATTTGGAAAAGCAATGGTACTGTTTTTTATGGCAATTATATTACAACATTACTGTTAAAGTACTGAAGGTGCAAGATTATATCTGAAAGGAGGAATGCAATTTTTAACATGCAAAAACCAAGTGACACCCATTCCCAAAATGCTGCAAGGCAATAAAAAAAAAATACAGATTTCCATTACCCATTGATGGGAAATGAATGGTTTTACCTATGCAATACTTAGTGAATATTCCCCAAGACACACAGAGCGATAAATATATGCATTAACCTATAGATGTATTGCATAATGAGACGTGGATTTAATAACATATTATCCTGTACCGGTCTTCCTCAATGGTTTGTGGTGGGAGGGGGGCAAAGGGAATAGAGGTGAAGTGCTAATTAAAGGCCCACAGGTGTAATTAGTACATCTGGAGATACCTCGCCTAACTTTCTTTCACCTGCAGTAACAGAGAAAAGGGGGCATGTCATAGATACAGGTAAATAAAGGGTTAAACTCACATTCTTTAAATATACCATATTTTTCTGTTGAGAGCTTGACATTAGTTTCCACTATCATGTATAAACATCCTGTTGTTGGAAAACATAACATTCTCTCTTAGCACCTGAACATTTTAATTGGGTTCCTAAATCAAAGACTGTCATGTACATCAGTTATTGCCTTAGTTAAGTCTTTCCACGTCTGCAGGGGTTAAAAGCAAGAATTTGTCTCATGGCTACAATCTACAAAGCAGTAACTCCCTGTTTTTTCACAGTGCAAGCTGACACAGAGAAACTGACCCCACATAGTTTAGAGAAGACGTGCTAGACATGCGCAGTAGATTTCCTGTAATACGTAATGTTATATTATTATTATTTTATTATTTATATAGCACCAGCAAAATTCCGTAGCGCTGTACAATGGGTGGACTAACAGACACATAATTGTAACCAGACAAATGGACGTACAGGAACGTACATGCTACTGGGATTATAGTGGCACAAAGGGTATAAGTAGGGGTAGTGAAATACGTAAGAAAAGTATTCACTGGGAATTTAGTAGGTTATTTTTGACAGTTGCAGGAGAGGAGTCATAGAGGGGAGGGAGGAATGAAAATCGCTAACAGTTCAAATGATATGCTTTCCTGAAGAAGTGTGTTTTCAAAGATTTAGGATAGAGTAATGGCCGGGAGATTTAGCAGCGATTAAATCGTTGGATACTTTGGTCACAGCTGTTTCAACAAAGTGATGAGCGCGTAATCCAGACTGAAGTGGTTCAAGCAGAGAGTTGGATTCGAGGAAGTCTGTCAATCTTGCATAGACAACTCTCTCAAGGATCTTAGTGGCAAACGGCAGTAGCGATAAAGGGCGGTAGTTGGATGGGGAGTTGGGGTCGAAGTTGGGCTTTTTCAGAATTTATGTTATGGTTGCATCAGGGCCGTCTATAATATGAATAGGACCCTGGGCAAAGCATTTTCTTGGGCCCCCTAGGCCCTGCCCCTTCCCCCCCATTACGCCCAACCCCCAATCACACTGACAGACCTTCTGACACATACACACACAGACAGATATATTAAAACACTCGCAGTTACATACTGACACACATACACTGACACACAAATATATACTTATATACATTCAGACATACTGACACACACACATACATACAAACACACACAGACACATACACTGACAGATGTATTGACACACACGGACATACTGACACACACAGGCATACCAACATACACACCGACAGGCATGCTGACACACACACACACACCCACTGACATACACACACACACAAACATACTGACACACACACACACACACGCACACAGACATACTGACATACACACGCACACACACAGACTTACTGACATACACACACACAAAGACATACTGACATACACACACACAAACATACTGACACACACACACACAGAAACATACTGACATACACACACAGACATACTGACATACACACACAGACATACTGACTGTAGCGTTACTTACCTTATCCAGGGTCCGGCCGCGGTCCTCTCCGCATGTGGCTCATCCGACGGCTGCAACAGGAAGGCGGGCAGTGACCGCGAGAAGCGGTCACGTGTCCCGCCTGAATCTAAGAGCGCGCCGCGGGTCTCAGGCGCGCTCTTAAAGAAACAGTGGGAGCCTAAATTGGCAAAAGGCTCCCATTGGCCCCTGTCATGCCACACTCCCCATACACTTACCTTTTGGGGGTGTGGATATGACAGGAGCCAATCACATTAATTTAGAAGGTACATATACTCACCTTTTTCCCTTAGTCCTTGCCCTATCGTGGTTTCTGTTGCAGTTCCCTTTAGCGCTTGTTGTGTTCAGTTGTGTTCCTTCGTATTGACCTTGGCTTTGTTTCTGACTATGTTATCTCTTTATCCTTATCTGTTCTGTTTGCTGGCTTGCTGTTTACTGTGTACCAGACCCCGGCTAGTCCTAGTTTACGCTGTCTCTTTGTGCCCCTGACCTCGGATCGTTCCTGACTCTGTCTCCTCTCATATACGTTGAGTCCGGCCATTCTAAGGTCCGGTAGACGTAGCTATCCTCTGTGTTGTCTTTTGTTGAGTTGAATCCTGCGAGTTGGGGTATATTTTCGTTACACTGACATACACACACACACTGACACACATAGACATACTGACACACACACACATACTGACATACACACACACAGACATACTGACATACACACACACACATACTGACACACACACACAGACACTGACATACACACACACACAGACATACTGACACACACACACAAACATACTGACACACACAGACATACTACTGACACACACACACACATTTAGCCACCCTCCAGGTTCTTACCTTTTCCTGGAGGGTGGTTTCCCTGGAGTCCAGTGGCAGGCTGAGGCAGATGGGAGTTCTCCTCTGGAACTCCCCTCCTCCTGCCTTTCTCCTCCGGCGCGGGTATTATCTCCGGTGGGAGCCGGTACACTTCCTCCCAGCCGGTACAGGAAGGGGTCCGGTCGCGCTGTTTAAGCGTCATAGCGCCCGACCGGGCCCCTGCTCACACAAGCTTACCGGGTGGCCCTTAGTGCATGGGCCACCCGGAGGGCCTCCTTAGTTGGCGGGCCAGTGTGGCTCTGGAGGACATGGAGTACATGGAGGCTGCTCAAATCGCAGGGGCCCACGGGGCAGCTGTTCTGGGCCCCCCCAGGAGCAACTGGGCCCGGGGCAGCTGCCCCGTTTGCCCCGTGCTAAAGACGGACCTGGGTTGCATGCTTGAAGGATGAAGGAAATGTGCTGGAGGAAAGGGAGAGATTGAAAATTTTAGTGAGAGGAAGAGCAAGAGAGGGAGACAGAGTGCAGATGAGATATGAGGGAATAGGATCGAGGGAACAAGTGGTGGGGCGGGAGGACCAGAGCACAGCGGAAACCTCTTCTGTTGTAGTAGGTGCGAATGAGCATAGAGCAGTGGAGTGAGTGGGGTTGGGGGATGTATTGTAAGGGGAGGGAGAGAGATTAGAGATCTCTTCCCTGATTGTAGAAATCTTCTCAGTGAAGTGAATTGCAAAGTTTAAGGCAGACAGGGTGGGAGAAGTAGGGAGAGCAACAGGGCAAAGGAGAGTATTAAAAGTGTAAAATTGGCATTTGGGTTGGCGGGACAGTGTGCTTATGAGGGTGTTGAAGTAATTTACTTTTGCAGAGGAAAGAGTCAGAATGTAGGAGCGCAGCATAAATTTATAGTGGATGAAGTCAGGTGCAAAGTGAGACTTTCTCCAACAGCGTTCAGCAGTTCTAGAACATTTTTGATATCGGGTCAGCTTGGTGTGCCTGGGTTGTAATTGGGAATGCTTGCTGCATTTAAATGTAGGAGGTGCCATAATGTCTAGGCTGTGGAGGTTTCTGCGAGATTGGAGAGTTGAGGGTGGTGAGATTTAGGTATGGAATATGCTGATGTCAAAATTCAGCAGAAGGTGGTCAGATAAAGGAAATGGAACAATGGAGAGATTAGAGGTGGTACACAGATTGGTGAACATGAGGTCAAGAATGTTTCCTGCTGTATGAGTTTCTGAAGTAGGCCACTGTGAGGCCGAAGGAGGAGGTTACAGAGAGCAGATGGAAGGCATCAGGGCAGTTGAGATTGTTGATTGGGATGTTATAGTCTCCAAGTATGAGGGAAGGAGTGCTGGAGGAGAGAAAGTGAGGTAGCCAGGAAAAAAAAGTGCCTAGGATGACCGGGGGTGGAGGGGGGGGGGGGGGCGATAGATGATGGCAATTCTTAAAGGAGTGTCAATATGCGGAGAGTGTGAACTTCAAAGGAAGTAAAGGGGCAGGGATGATAGGTTGAAAGGTACATTGAGTGGAGAGAAGGATACATACACAGCCACCTTTACAGTTGAGTCTGGGAGTGTGGGAGAATTGTAGTCCACCGAAACATAAAGAAGCTGGAGTAGCGGTATCAGAGGGGGAAAGCCATACTAGGTCGCCTATCTAGTTATATGTTGAGCTTGGGATGAGGTCCCCCGAGATGAGAATGAAGTCAGTCCTACTGATGCACACTAGAAGCTCACTGATATACACAAGCACACTACAAGCTCACTGATACACACCACAAGCTCACTGATGCACACTACAAGCTCACTGATACACACACACGCACACCACAAGCTCACTGATGCACACTACAAGCTCACTGATATACATAAGCACACGACAAGCTCACTGATACACACACAAGCACACCACAAGCTCACTGATGCACACTAGAAGCTCACTGATATACACAAGCACACTACAAGCTCACTGATGCACACTACAAGCTCACTGATACACACACAAGCACAACACAAGCTCACTGATGCATACTAGAAGCTCACTGATATACACAAGCACACTACAAGCTCACTGATACACACTACACGCTCACTGATGCATCAGTGAGCTTGTAGTGTGCGTGTGTATTATTGAGCTTGTAGTGTGCATCAGTGAGCTTGTGTTGTGCTTGTGTGTGTATCAGTGAGCTTGTAGTGTGCATCAGTGAGCTTGTAGTGTGCTTGTGTATATCAGTAAGCTTCTAGTGTGCATCAGTGAGCTTGTGGTTTGCTTGTGTGTGTATCAGTGAGCTTGTGGTGTGCTTGTGTATGTCAGTGAGCTTGTGGTGTGTATCAGTGAGCTTGTGGTGTGCTTGTGTATATCAGTGAGCTTTTAGTGTGCATCAGTGAGCTTGCAGTGTGCTTGTGTGTGTATCAGTGAGCTTGTGTATATCAGTGAGCTTGTGGTGTGTATCAGTGAGCTTGTAGTGTGCTTGTGTATATTAGTAAGCTTGTAGTGTGCATCAGTGAGCTTGTGGTGTGCTTGTGTGTGTATCCGTGCGCTTGTAGTGTGCATCAATGAGCTTGTAGTGTGCTTGTGTATATCAGTGAGCTTCTAGTGTGCATCAGTGTGCTTGTGGTGTTCTTGTGTGTGTATCAGTGAGCTTGTGTGTTTGTCAGTGAGCTTGTGGTGTGCTTGTGTGTATATCCGTGAGCTTGTAGTGTGATTGTGTGTATCAGTGAGCTTGTGGTGTGCTTGTGTATGTCAGTGAGCTTGTGGTGTGTATCAGTGAGCTTGTAGTGTGCTTATGTATATCAGTGAGCTTGTAGTGTGCATCAGTGAGCTTGTGGTGTGCTTGTGTGTGTATCAGCGAGCTTGTAGTGTGCATCAGTGAGCTTGTGGTGTGTATCAGTGAGCTTGTAGTGTGCTTGTATATATCAGTGAGCTTCTAGTGTGCATCAGTGAGCTTGTAGTGTGCTTGTGTATATCAGTGAGCTTCTAGTGTGCATCAGTGAGCTTGTGGTGTGCTTGTAGTGTGCTTGTGTATCAGTGAGCTTGTGTGTGTCAGTGAGCTTGTGGTGTGCTTGTGTGCTTATCCGTGAGCTTGTAGTGTGCTTGTGTGTGTATCAGTGAGCTTGTGTGTGTATCAGTGAGCTTGTAGTGTGCTTGTGTATATCAGTGAGCTTGTAGTGTGCATCAGTGAGCTTGTGGTGTGCTTGTGTGTTTGTCAGTGAGCTTGTAGTGTGCTTGTGTATCAGTGAGCTTGTAGTGTGCTTGTGTGTGTATCAGTAAGCTTGTGTGTTTGTCAGTGAGCTTGTGGTGTGCTTGTGTGTATATCCGTGAGCTTGTAGTGTGATTGTGTGTATCAGTGAGCTTGTGTGTGTATCAGTGAGCTTGTGGTGTGCTTGTGTGTATCAGTGAGCTTGTAGTGTGCATCAGTGAGCTTGCTGTGTGCTTGTGTGTTTGTCAGTGAGCTTGTAGTGTGCTAATGTATCAGTGAGCTTGTAGTGTGCTTGTGTGTGTATCAGTGAGCTTGTAGTGTGCTTGTGTGTGTATCAGAGAGCTTCTGTGTGTCAGTAAGCTTGTGTGGGTCAGAGCACTTCTGCGTTTTTCATTATCAAGCTTGTGTTGGTCAGAGAGGTTGTGTGTGTGGTGAGCTTGTCTGTAGTTAGGTTGTGTTTGTCACTGAGTTTGTCTCTAGTGTGCTTGAGTGAATGTCAGTGAATTTGTGTACGGCAGTAAGCTTGTCTGTAGTGAGCTTGTGCATGTGTCAGAGAGCTTTTGTGTTTATCGGTGAGCTTGTCTGTAGTGAGCTCTTTTGTGTCAGTGAGCTTTTCTGTAGTCAGTGTGTGTGTGTGCCATTGAACTAGTGTGATTTATTAATGTGGGACATTCTTTTAATATATATATATATTCTGAAATTATACAATTGACACACTGATGCCGATATGCTGATATTGACATGGAGTGTTTCCCTGCTTAAATAATTGTCCCCAAGCAGAGCCAGTCACAACGGACAGGGAGCGTCCTGGAGGGTGGTGGTTATAGCACTGTAGCACCCATGGATCATCTAGAGCGAGGGGCTGCAGGTAAGACAAAAGTCTTCTTCAAAGTGCATACATATAAACAATACAAGCATACTATGTGACACAATGAATTAGAGGGCTGAAATATTTTTTTTCCAGGGCTGCTTTCTGTTCCCAGTCCGACCCTGCGCACGACTAGCTAACGTCTCACCACAAGTATTCTCGCTTCGGCGAGGCACTGCTGCTGGCATATAGATACTGTTCACCAACCACTGATTTCAGGTTAGACACTCTAGCCTTGTGCTCTTGGGACTGTAATAGGTCACGCAGACCTAATGTTATTTTCCACTGTTCACCAGTTGTACATGTAGTACCACGTTTTATCTTATCTTTCCAATATCCTCATGTGGGCTATAAGTTAAACACAGAGTATAGAACCTGACGTAAGCATAAGAAATTCCATGTACATACTCAGCATACACCCCATGGCTATGGAGTTATGTAAAGGGCATGACAAAGCCTATAACCTATCTACACCCTCACCCTCCTTTATTCACACACTGCCATGCAGCCCTATAAGGGTTACTGGACTTTCGTGGTGCCATGCAATATAGATACCCACAGGATGTCTAATGGTTAATGGTTAATGGTTGTACACGCTGTGCCTTGTTGTACCCTCCCCCCCCAGTACACTGGTCTCATATGTGTGCCTAACACAAGGTGTGAGATTTGAACAGGGTTGGGATGGCACTGCTACGCTGGGTTTGCTGCGGTGCTGCGGGAGCCCCAGGGGACCTACTGGACGCCAGTGCCAACACTCCCTTGTAAAGAGCCCCTGGGGTCCTGCAATACCCAACAAGATCCATTGTGTAATGTTGAATTTATACCCTCTGCAACCGTTTCATAGTTGTACATGTAGTACCCAGTTATCATTAGCTGCTCAGACATTCCGTTTGGTACATATGTCTAATGCACTGTATGAGACCTGACTGACAATTTATACCATGTGCCCATACCCCATGTTTATGATAACAAGTGGGTCAGACCACACGGCCCATAACACTAGTCGCGATGCCTATTTCCTCTCAGGGCTCCAGTTCACGCTGCGCTAAAAGACACACCGAAGCTCTGATGCAATATAATGTTTTAACACGCTCCTCCACTCTTTACGGTTGTACATAAAGTACCAAATGCTGCCAACCTCCCCAGGCCATTTGCCTCATCTGTATGCCCGGTGCCCACTGAAGGCTAGGTCCACAGCATTGGACACTCAGCTCTCACGACCCGGGTTAACACATGGGGTGAGGAGCCACATCAGACGCAACTCTCTCACTACTACTATACTCCTCACAGACACACTCGTGACGGCTGCAAGGAGAGCATCGGAACTCACGCATGCAGTACTGACTTTGTGCCCTCAAATGTGGTTTCATAGTTGAACAGGTAGTACCATGTCCTTGACCTTCTACCCAATTACCCGCATCATCTGTGCATTTGACGTGTAAAAGGGGACAAGTCCTATAGATTTTGAACCCGATAATGGTGCCCCATGGTCAGTTTCTAGTACAACATCCTGTCTGGAGCACCCCGTTGCCTCACAGAGTCCAACCCACGCTACACTCCCTCCCCCAAGCTGCTGTCCCACAGGGACGCCTCACTACACACAAATATAGGTGCTTTCACAAAGCTCCACTGTTGTTTCACTGAAATGGTTCCTACAGGTGATACTCGAAAAATTTGAATATCATGCAAGAGTTCATTTATTTCAGTAATGCAACATAAAAGGGGAAACTAATATATGAGATAGACGCATTAGATGCAAAGAAAGATAGTTTAAGCCATGATTTGTCATAAGTGCGATGATTATAGCTTACAGATCATGAAAACCCCAAATCCACAATCTCAGTAAATTAGAATATTGTGAAAAGGTGCAATATTCTAAGCTAACAGTGTCCCACTCTAATCAGCTAAGTAAGCCATAACAAAGGTTTTCTGAGCCTTTAAATGGTCTCTCAGTCTGGTTCAGTAGGAATCACAATCATGGGGAAGACTGCTGACCTGACAGTTGTGCAGAAAACCATCATTGACCATAAGGAGGGAAAGCATCAAAAGGTAATTGCAAAGGAAGCTGGATGTTCCCAAAGTGCTGTATCAAAGCACATTAAAAGAAAGTTATGTGGAAGGGAAAAGTGTGGAAGAAAAAGGTGCACAATCAGCAGGGATGACCGCAGCCTGGAGAGGATTGTCAGGAAAAGGCCATTCAAATGTGTTGGGGACTTTCATAAGGAGTGGACTGAGGCTGGAATCTGTGCATCAAGAGCCACCAAACACAGACAGATCCTGGACATGGGCTTCAGATGTCGTATTCCTCTTGTCAAGCCGCTCCTGAACAAAAAAAACAACGTCAGAAGCGTCTTACCTGGGTTAAAGAAAAACAGACCTCTTCTGTTGCTCAGTGGTCCAAAGTCCACTTTTCTGATGAGAGCAACTTTTGCATCTCATTTGGAAACCAAGGACCCAGATTTTGGAGGAAGAATGGAGAGGCACACACTGAAAGATGCTTGAAGTTCAGTGTGAAGTTTCCACAGTCTGTGTTGATTTGGGGAGCCATGTCATCTGCTGGTGTTGGTCCACTGTGCTTCATTAAGTCCACGGTCAACGCAGCCGTCTACCAGGAGATTTTGGAGCATTTCATGCTTCCTTCTGCAGATGAGCTTTATGGGGATGCTGACTTCATTTTCCAGCAGGACTTGGCACCTGCCAACACTGCCAAAATCACCAAAGCCTGGTTCAATGACCATGGAATTACTGTGCTTGATTGGCCAGCCAACTCGCCTGACCTGAACCCCATAGAGAATCTATGGGGCATTGCCAAGAGAAAGATGAGAGACATGAGACCGAACAATGCAGAAGAGCTGAAGGCCGCTATTGAAGCATCCTGGTCTTCCATAACACCTCAGCAGTGCCACAGGCTGATAGCTTCCATGCCACCCCGCATTGAGGCAGTAATTGCTGCAAAAGGGGCCCAAACTAAGTACTGAGTCCATGTGCATGCTTATACTTTTCAGAGGTCCAATATTGTTCTATGTACACTCCTTGTTTTATTGATTGCATGTAATATTCTAATTTACTTAGATTGTGGATTTGGGGTTTTCATGAGCTGTAAGCCATAATCATCGCACTTATGACAAATCATGGCTTGAACTATCTTGCTTTGCATGTAATGTGTCTATCGCATATATTAGTTTCCCCTTTTACGTTGCATTACTGAAATAAATTAACTAAAACAATAATTTTTCGAGTATCACCTGTATATGGTAAAGTTATGAAGTTGTGCACATAGCACCTCATTCATTTAGCCTGCTCAGGCCAACGCTTGCCTACCACCTCCGATCTCATGCCCCCCACAGCGCTGCACCTTTGCGCCATGCACCGATTGGGCTTATCTGTATATACCTTTGTTTACAGTTTTTGTTATTCCCCTAAACCCCTGCCTGTCCTCCCTAGTTACATCCCCACCACCCCCCCACCAGATATCCAGCTCCCCCCACCAGGAATGGCATATCCAGGAACACCAGCCATTTACCTTTCTGTGCAGGGCAGGGCATTTATCTTTAACCGTGACTCTAACTCGCTTAATAACAGTTCCAACTGTAACTCACACTGAAAGTCTACTCCCATAATGTAAGGGGACTCAACATGCCCCACAAGAGACATATGCTGCTTCAGGAGGCCCGCAAATTGAAAGCAGACATACTATGCCTTCAAGAAGCTCACTTCCCTAAAGCAAAAATCCCCCAATTCGGCATGAGATATTTCCCCAACCAATTCCACTCAGCTCACGTATCCAAATCTAGGGGAGTATCCATATATGTCCATAGCTCAGTCGCCTTTGAACTGCTACAAAACATTTCTGATAACCAGGGTAGATATTTGATTGTCATCTGTTTACTGAATAATGCACTGTATACACTACTGGACTTGTATGCGCCAAACGAGAAACGTCCTGCTTAGTGTACTCACAAAGGTAGCAGCGGCGCAGAGAGGTACCATTGTGATTTGTGGAGACATAAATCACATTCTGGACCCCCACCTTGATACCTGGTCCCTACATGGTTGGTCACAATGGACCCAACGTTGTCCAGCACTTGCTGGCGGTGTAAAAAGGAGACTGGCTAGTTTCTCCATATCTGGTGGAAATGTTCGAAACTCCAACCATACTGGAATGCAGTCATTTCACTAATACACCAACATACATCTGTCACAATACCGAACTCCCCAGCCTCCTTACTCCTATTTATGTTTGGCACTACCTACCATAAACCAACAAAATACTTAATATTCCATATACTGGTGGCGGACTGTGGCGGAACCAGCCCCGCCACTTGTGCCTGGAGAGGACTGCTTGCCAGCCTCTTGCCCTGTGATTATGGTCCCTTGGAGGTTTGGCCCTTGAAATAACAGATTTGGGCATAATGGATTTTTGTTGTGCTGCTGCTGGCCCTTTAACTCCCAGAGAAAGGATTTGTACTTTTAAATTGGCACTTCGAAGGCCGTGGAAGTTCCTGAAGTAGTCGAAGTAGCCGCCATTCGAAAAACAAACACGTGGCGGCGGCCATCTTGGTTCATTCAATGCGGTCAGCGGTATGTGTAGCCAAATTCATGGAACTGAAATCGGCTACACAGTTCCGCGAACACCGCTGAGCCTTACCTTCTCCCACAATGATTTTGCAGCCGCAGAGACTAAGTCCCGTTCGAAGATTCGAACGCACGTTCGAATGGGACTTAGTCATTTTTTCAGCCTGAAATAGACCGACTGCACAGCCCAAATCTATGGAACTGTTTTGGGCATGAAAATGTGCTTGCGGTCGGTCATAAAGGACTTCCATCTAACTTTTTAACCCCTGAACCGATTGCCCTGATTTTTGAGTATGTGTTAATTTCCCGCATGCTGATTATGAAAATGTTTTATGTTCGTGGCATGTATATTTTAGAAGTTATTAATATTGTGTAAAAACTGTATTTCTCTGCCTGTGATAATGATATTACCCATTGTGTTCAGTAATCATATCACAGGCATAGGGGAGGATTTTGTGTGGGAGTGTCTGTGTGTGTTGTACGGATTGATTGGTTGTTCTGTAAAACCCTGTGGGCTGTACTATGTTTGTGCATTGGGAATAAAAGAGACTGTATGGGCCAGTACAGTCAGATTCTGCTTGACCCTCAAAACGAAGTGTCGTCTCGTTATTGGGGGATTTGGATTGTATGCCGATTGCCAGGAGTGTAAGCTGATTGTATGCTTTTCCTGTTCAGCTGTTTCCAGTGTTCGTGTGTTTCCGGTTCGGGAGTTGGAGGATTCGTGTAGTTTGCAGTTTGGGAGATTGTTGCTTACAGTAGCTGCCTGTGCATCTGGAAAGGGGAATATCGCCTAAACGGTTTTTAACCTCTTGTGTGCAAAACGGTCCGTTACTCGGACCAACAGTTTATAGCAAAAAACTGGCTATCGCCAGCCAATGCATTGATGCAAGAGATAATCAGACATGTCTCCCAAATTGGGAAATATGAATCCAATATCTCACAGGTTCCCCCTGATAGTAGCTGGAGACGTGAGGTTTGGGAAAACTGGGAGCTGAAGCACCCGACCTGAATGCAAGCCCAATAGGTAAGACATACACCGCATCTAACAAAGGGACCCTACAGGGCCATAACAATATCACAGCCAGTGGCCCACGGCGAGGCATGCCTAAGAGAAAGTGGAAACCACAGACCTCAAATACCTGGTGCCACACAAACACCAGTGGGCCTGAAACACCCATAACGACTAGCATGCTGGATGCTATCACACCCCTCTTCCTTTGTTCATTCACCACCCTTTAATGATGTCCCCTCTCACGCTGCTTACCCTTATATTCCAGTACATGCACGAGAGCATTCTACAACAGAATAACACCCCACTAAGGATGATATAGACAGACAGACACTATTTCAGTCCATGGTACATAGGGGTAAATAATTTTGTTCAATGAAATCAGCTGTATAATGTACTATACGAAATCGATGAGAATCTATTGTGATGTCAGATTATTTCCCCCCCTTTAACCTCCCTCTTCCTTTCTGTACGCCTTACCTGTTTTTTGAGACAAAATAAAAATTATCAAATTGAAAAAGGGCTGCAATAAAGCTATGGAATGGAGATACACAGAGGAGATGAGGATTTTTGGGTGGGTATCAAAATAAAGTGGGGATGCAGAAATAACAGAGAAAGTCTTTAGAGATAAGCAGATAGGTGAATAACATTTAAGTTAACAAGCCAACAATGTTGAGTGGGGCTGGGAACAACTAGCTTTAGCATGTAGGGAAAGACAAAGTTGAATACATATGTATTAAAAAAAAAAGTAGACATAGACACCCACAACTGCATATATGTATATATATATATATATAAAAAGATATGGGGGGCGTGGCCTAACTACAGAAGCGGACGGTCGCAGATCTGCTGAGCTCCGGACCTGACAAGCAGAAAAAGCCACTAAAATCTCTTATCATCGACCCAAACACGATCCGAACAGCCCCAGCTGCTTCACCTACCGAGATGGGGCGGAAAGCGAAAAAATTGAAGCCTGAAAAAATCAAACCGGGCTCGCAGATTGGCGATCTGTGGCGGAAGGCCCAGGAAGCCTCTACCCATAATATGGCGTCCCTCCATGGGGGATGCTCGGACTTCTATAGCGATTCCTCAGATGAGGCAGATGAGGAGCTTACACAGGCCGCACTCAAATCGCCACCGACCCGACAACAACCCCCTCCACCTGCCGCTGTCCCTACCCCAGTGAGCATGGAGGCCATCAGAGACTTGATGGCAGACCACCATAAAAAAATATCGGCGGAAGTGGCCTCCATTAGAGACGCTCTGACGGGCCTCAGCGGACGACTCGGGGCAGTGGAGCACACCACGCAGAACCAAGACACACAAATCAGGGACCTACAGCAGGAGGTTAGAGCGCTGCGGAACCTGTCAACGCAGAATGACCTACGATATGCCGAGATGGAAGATAAGCGTCGTCTGAAGCACCTCAAGATCAGAGGCATAGCGGACACTATCACGGACTCTGAACTGCCCCATTTTATACGAAGGCTTCTTACGGTACTACTCAACCCAAAGCAAGCCAAAGCGACGGCACTGGATGAAATGTTCCGCATCCCAAAACCTGCCAAGGCCCCAGAATCGGCCACCCGGGATGTAATCCTGCAGTTTCAGACTCAAAAAGACAGATCCGCAGCCCTGACAGCAGCCAGGGCCCAACCGACTTACCATTTCGAGGGCATGGCGTTAACGTTTTATGCGGACCTCTCAGGGGCAACGTTGGCCTGGAGGAGATCCCTGCACCAGCTCACATCACTCCTACGCGAGAAACATATCAGATACCGTTGGGGCCCAGGTCACACCCTGCTGGTAGCGAAGGGATATGAAACGCTTAAACTCCACAGCCTGCAAGAAGCGCCGGCGATCCTGGGACTGCTTGGCCTTCCTCCGATCATACCAACCCAGCCAGCACCCAGGGACAGACGTCCGAATCCCCCAAGTTGGGAAACTGCCAGCACCGTTGACTTTGTGCCCAGAGGACAGGCCGGAACCACCACCACTGCCACAACCTGAAAGACAATTCGGGACTATGTGAGTTCCTGGGACATTGCCCCACCATATAGGACTGCATTTAAAAAAAAAAAGACTGACACACATTACCCCGCTTTACCCAGCCGACAGACCTAACTGTTTGCACCCCACCGATATGTTTATGTCACCAGAGCCGTAGGGGGTGTTGGCATTTTCCCGTCATAAGAGTGTACTTCCACCGAGCTTGCCACCGGGTCCGACTGGCGCCTCCCTTGTGCTAGACGAACCCACTCACCCCATGACACAAAAGGCTGCATCTTGCCAGCTTGCTATGATGCGCACGGCCCAACTCTGTCCTGACATGGTTCACGACCCAGCCGGACTATGGGACTCTATATGCCCGCGGAGAGGAATCGGGTAAGCTCTCCTCAACACGAGGACTTTTTCGGCCACCAACCCTACCCACCGAAATCTGGGGGATTTGGCAAAACAAACACGAAAAAATGGACACTACCCTACCTACTTATGTTTTATATCATTTTTACAGATTATATGATTGACTTTATACCAATTGAAACACCGTAGATATATGTTGTACCGGATATTAAGATAGCCTAGAGTAAACTGACAAGATGGCTTAAATGTATGGTATGCTACTAGGTGCAAAGGCAACTTGTATAGTTTACACATGACGAAGCTACAGGCAGAGTGTGTATACTTTAGCTGTCAGACCGTGTATACTTTAGCTGTCAGACCTGCATATAGTTTACACATGACGAAGCTCCAGGCAGAGTGTGTATACTTTAGCTGTCAGACCTGCATATAGTTTACACATGACGAAGCTCCAGGCAGAGTGTGTATACTTTAGCTGTCAGACCTGCATATAGTTTACACATGACGAAGCTCCAGGCAGAGTGTGTATACTTTAGCTGTCAGACCTGCATATAGTTTACACATGACGAAGCTCCAGGCAGAGTGTGTATACTTTAGCTGTCAGACCCGCATATTGTATTGCCCTGTTCTGCAAGAACTTATCACTTATTGTTCTACATAATTTACTACCAATCGAGAGATACACTGGCTATGTAGTCACCAGGTCTGCTATAAATATTTTCTCTTTGTTTGCTTTCCATACGAGCACCAGCATCTGTGTTCTCCTAAACCCATGTAATATAGTTGTACTTAGTTTAAGTTAGCTACTAGCTAGTGGCGAAGAGACCCTATCTCTAAACTCTGTTTACTTGGGTTGTGCAAATCCTAGGCCTTTGTACGTATTAGATGGAGCCCACGGCTACATGACTAAAGACAGACAGGGAACTAACTCAGACAACGCAGCATCAACACGTGGCACCACACAGCGACACCGACCAGCCTGACACCCTCACGACACTCTCACCTAATAAGCTTGACACGAGTCCTACACAAATCGCCATAAGCGACGTGAATTTACGCATGACTGGCGGTTACACGCATACCTGTACTGCTGATAAGCACACTTTGCTCATACCTCGAGCACTAGTCGCAAACAACCGAGCCTAGCAGGACCGCCATATTGTCTACCCATACTCCACCGAAAAACAGGCCATAACATTATAGCATGTACCCAACCGGACCTTATGCTTCCTAGCATGTACTAAAGCTTGTTTACACGACTTCAATTACTGTTCCCAGTTTTAACAACTTATTGTCGTTATGCATGTTCATATAATATAAAAAGAGGCTGATCCTCCTAGGAGATTTTGTAATTTGTCTTGATGCTTCTCAACTGTATAATCCCTGCAAATCTCCCTCTCTTCATTCTGTACCACCATAACCACTTGCCTCAATAAAATAAAGATTTAAAAAAAAAAAAAAAAAAAAAGATATGGTTTAGGCACTCACCCTTAAAAAGCTTTCACGTTGTTCTTGCCTTTGGTGCTACCAACGTCCAAACATATAATCATAGATTAATAGGAGCACTCAAAAGGACTTATAAGTCTATAAGTCCTTTTGAGTGCTCCTATTAATCTATGATTATATATATATATATATATATATATATATATATATATATATATATACTCAAAATATACATAGAAAGGATGCACTCTCCGGTCTTCCAAAGTTAGAAAGGTATTTATTCCATCAAACGGTGTGTAGTAAAGTGATCGACGTTTCGACCCATTCGGGTCTTCCTCAAGATCAACATACAACCATAAAAGCAAGATTTATATAAGACAAAATAAAGTCTACTCATCAATTGTGATTATAGCCCTCCTCCCCTTACTCGAAACCCAGAAGTGTCTGCCGGTCGTCACGTGATTTGCGTAGTGACGTAACCACGTTGGACGTGCGTGATGACGAAAGCGTGGTTACAATGCAGGACCGGTATAATATAATTCTGTGTGGAGTGAATAGTAAAATCTGTGTGACTGTCAGGGTATTAGTGAATATAATATATACATATCACAGGAGTCATATTGGAACACATATGTGGAGCATTCCATAGATTCAATTAGGTGAAAGAAAAAAATGTGCCAGATATGTGAAAACACATTAGTTAATATAATATCAGTGAAGAAGCTGTGAAAAAGAGCTGTGAAAGGGAATATGACCATGTCCCACTGTAACAATAATGTGTATAAATTCATGTAAAAATTTAAGTAATGCTGCTATACCATAGGAAGATCATATATCAAGTCATCTATTATTAAATAAACTAATAGGTAAACAATATCTTGTTATAAATAATTTCAGGTATCTACTAAGGAATTAGGATTCTCTAAAGAGCATATAAACCCAATACTGCAGACAGATATATTTATATTCATATTAAGTAGATTCTGTTAAAAATGAACCCACAGTTTAGCAATTACTGTATATACTTGAGTATAAGCCGAGTTTTTCAGCACATTTTGTGTGCTGAAAAACCCCAACTCGGCTTATACTCGAGTCAGTGTCTGTATTATGGCAATTTGCATTGCCATAATACAGACTGGGGGCTGTGGGGGCTGCAGAGAGTTTACTTACCTCTCCTGCAGCTCCTGTCAGCTCCCTCCTCCTCCGTGCCGTTCCTTTCAGCACCTCGGTCAGCTCCCAGTGTAAGTCTCGCGAGAGCCGCGGGGTCATAGTGTGGCTCTCGCGAGACTTACAGTGTGAGCTGACAGAAGAGCTGCACGAACCGGCACGGAGGAGGAGGGAGGTGACAGGAGCTGCAGGAGAGATAAGTAAACTCTGCCAGCCCCTCTCCTCCCCCCCCTGAACTACCAATGCCACTGGACCACCAGGGAAGGAGAGCCCCCCTCCCTGCCATGTATCAAGCAGGGAGAGGGGGCGGAAAAAAATAAAATAAAATAATAATATTTAAAAAAAAAAATAATAATAATGAAAAATATATTAAACATTCCCACCCTCCACCAAGGCTCTGCATCACACACACACTGCACTCATACACACTGCATTCATACACACACTGCACTCATACACACACTGCACTCATACACACACTGCATTCATACACACACTGCATTCATACACACACTGCATTCATACACACACTGCATTCATACACACACTACACTCATACACACACTGCACTCATACACACTGCATTCATACACACTGCATTCAAACACACACTGCACTCATACACACACACACTGCACTCATACACACACACACTGCACTCATACACACACTGCACTCATACACACACTGCACTCACACTGCACTCATACACACACACACTGCACTCATACACACACGCACTGCACTCATACACACACGCACTGCACTCATGCACACACACTGCATTCATACACACACACTGCATTCATCCATGCACACTGTATTCATTATATACACACACTGTAAATAAATATTCAATTAATATAATTTTTTTAGGATCTAATTTTATTTAGAAATTTACCAGAAGCTGCTGCATTTCCCACCCTAGTCTTATACTCGAGTCAATACGTTTTCCCAGTTTTTTGGGGTAAAATTAGGGGCCTCGGCTTATATTTGGGTCGGCTTATACTTGTCAGGATCCAGACAGAGATCCAACACGCAGTGTACTAAAACTAGATAGACATATACCGGACCTTAGAGTGGCCGGACTAACATCACATAAACAGAGAATAGTCAGGGACGAGCCGAGGTCGAGGGAACGAAAAGACAGGTAAGCGAGGTCCAAGCCGAGAATAAAGGGTAGGAGAGAGAATCAAAGTCAGAATACACGCCAAGTCAAATACCAAAAACCAAACACATAGAACGCACTGAGGGAACAGGCAAGCTGAAACCACGACAGGGCAATGAGTCACTGAAAGTGATTACCATTTATACCCTCTCTCTTTAATTGGTGCCCATGCCCCCAAAACGTCCTGGTTTGAATATTCAGGCGGGTCGTGACGTTATCGACGTCGTGACATCAGCGGGGTTGCGCGCGTCATAAAAGGGGGCGGGGTTATCGCGGCCAGCGTTCAACATGCCATTATTGCTGGAGGGAAGAGAGGTATCAGTGGCAGGTACCATGACAGTACCCCCCCTCTTAGGAACGCCCACTGGGCGAAGAGGGCCAGGACGAGATGGAAAGCGGGTATGGAATGCCTGAAGAAGGCGAGGAGCGTGGATATCCGCATGAGGAACCCAGGATCTCTCTTCAGGGCCAAAACCCTTCCAGTCTACAAGATACTGTAACTTCCCACGAGAGATACGGGAGTCAAGGATGAAATTCACCTCATATTCCTCCTGGCCCTCAACCTGAATAGAAGAGGGAGGAGTCGAGACCGAGGTGAACCTATTGCAAACAAGAGGCTTCAAAAGCGAAACATGAAAAGAATTAGGAATGCGTAGACCAGGGGGAAGAGCAAGTTGGTAAGCAACAGGATTGATCCTCCGTAGGACTGTGTAAGGACCAACGAAACGAGGAGCAAATTTCATGGAGGGAACCTTCAAACACAAGTGTCTGGTACTCAACCACACCTTATCCCCAGGATAGAACGTAAGAGCAGGCCTTCTGCGTTTATCCGCATGCCGTTTAAATAGAGCTGAAGTGCGAACAAGAACATGGTGAATCTGATCCCATAACTTCCTCAGATTGGCAACGTGGACATCGACCATCGGCAAACCCTGTGAGGAGGATACCGACGGAAGAATGGTAGGGTTTAAGCCATAATTCATGAAGAAGGGGCTAGTATGAGTAGAATCACAAACCAAATTGTTGTGTGCAAACTCCGCCCAAGGAATCAAATCAACCCAATTATCTTGGTGTTCGGATACAAAACAGCGCAAATATTGCTCGATCTTCTGGTTGGTACGTTCAGCAGCCCCATTAGCTTGGGGATGGTAGGCCGCTGAGAAATTCAATTGGATACCCAACTGGGAACAGAAGGATCTCCAAAAATGAGATACAAACTGGGGACCCCTATCAGAAACAATATCCGTAGGCATTCCATGCAAGCGAAAGATCTCCCTAGCAAAAATCACGGCTAATTCGGGAGCAGAAGGTAGTTTAGGTAAGGGAATAAAATGAGCCATTTTAGTAAACCTGTCAACAACAATGAGAATAACTGTATGGTTATGAGAGACCGGTAATTCGACAATAAAGTCCATTGCTTAAACTGGACCACGGTTTCTTAGGTATAGCTAAAGGTTGTAGTAAGCCATATGGAAGCGTGTGAGGTTGCTTAGATTTAGCACAAACGGTACAAGCCATGACATACTCTCTAGCATCTCCACGTAAGGTAGGCCACCAAAAATTTTGGGAAATCAGAGATAAGGTCTTGTGGATGCCAGGATGTCCGGCAATTCTACTGTCGTGGAAGCATGAGAGCAAATCAGTCTGGAGGAAGGAGGGAACAAAGTACTTTCCAACAGGGGTATTCGCTGGAGCCAAGCGTTGTTCCTTTTCTATTTTAAGTAATAAAGGTGAACGAACTTTCAAACTGGTATTGGCTACAATATTCTGCTTGGGAACTATGGAAGACATGGGAACTTCCTGAAATGTAGTAGGTTCGAAATGACGTGAAAGGGCATCAGCCTTGGTATTCCTGGTGCCAGGTCTGTAGGTGAGAACGTAATTAAAATGAGCAAGGAACAAGGACCAACGAGCTTGTCTGGCGGACAATCTTTTGACTTCCCCAATGTACGATAAATTCTTATGGTCAGTCAAAATGGTAACTGGTTGCAAAGTCCCTTCTAAGAGATGCCTCCATTCCTTCAAGGCCATTATCACAGCCAACAGTTCCCTGTCCCCAATGTCATACCATCTCTCTGTGTCAGATCATTTTTTAGAAAAAAATCCACACGGATGTAACGGTTTACCCAACCCTTGCCTTTGTGATAGCACTGCCCCTACACCCGTCTCGGAGGCATCAACTTCCAGCAAAAAAGGCAAAGAGGTGTCAGGATGAACCAAAATCGGAGCAGAGGCAAAAGTCTCCTTGAGAGTCTTGAAGGCAGCCAATGCCTCCTTAGTCCACACTTTGGTATTAGCCCCCTTCTTGGTCATGTTAGTAATGGGCGCTATTATAGATGAGAATCCCTTAATGAAGCGCCTATAATAATTGGAGAACCCGATAAATCTTTGTAAGGCTTTGAGTCCAGAGGGTAAAGGCCAGTGTAAGATAGACTGAAGTTTCAGTGGGTCAATCTTGAAACCTTCACCGGAAATAACATAACCTAGAAAATTTATCTGGGATTGGTCAAAACTACATTTTTCCAATTTGCAGTATAAACCGTGTTTTAAGAGTTTATGCAACACTCCCCTAACTTGTCTGTGATGAATTTCTTTGTTTTTGGAATGTATTAGTATGTCGTCCAGGTATACTATTACGCATTCCTCTTGAAATTCTCTCAATACTTCATTGATGAGATCCTGGAAAACAGCTGGAGCATTACATAGCCCGAAAGGCATTACAGTATACTCATAATGCCCATAATGGGTATTGAATGCAGTTTTCCACTCATCGCCTTGCTGAATTCTTACCAAGTTATAGGCTCCTCGTAAGTCCAACTTAGTAAAAATTCTGGAACCCTTAATTCTATCAAATAATTCAGTGATTAGAGGAATAGGGTAAGTGTTTTTAATGGTTATTTTATTTAGGCCCCGGTAATCTATGCATGGTCTTAGAGTACCATCCTTTTTTGAGACAAAGAAAAACCCAGCCCCCGCTGGTGATGTAGACCTTCTAATAAAACCTTTTTCCAGATTTTCTTTTATATATGTTCCTAGTACTAGATTCTCTTTAGTGGATAAAGGATACACAGTCCCACGGGAAGGCATCGTGCCAGGTAGGAGCTTAATAGAGCAGTCAAAAGACCTATGGGGAGGTAAAGTGTCCGCCCTTCCTTTATCAAAGACTGATTTAAGGTCCTGGTATTGAAGGGGTATCCCTGAATCAATGCACTGGGAATGTTGAGAGGGTATGTTAGCTATGGGAACAGGTCTGATCCGAAGCAAGCACCTGCCAGTACAACCCGAACCCCACGATACTATCTCTCCTAAATCCCAGTCAATTAGAGGATTGTGTTTCCTTAGCCATGGATATCCTAGAACCACAGGAAATGAACGAGAACAAATTAAAAGTAACAATATAGTCTCCTCGTGTAGCATGCCTATAGTAGCTTTGATTGGTAAGGTCTCATGAGAAATGACAGGCTCTGATAGTGGTCTACCATCTATGGCCTCAACGGCCAAGGGTGTTTCTCTTAATTGAAAGGGAAGGCATTGTTTCTTGGCAAAAACTAGATCCATGAAGCTCTCTGCTGCTCCAGAATCTATTAAAGCAAAGGTATTCACGGAAATCTTCTCCCAGATCAAAGAGATAGGAATAAGAAGCCTATGGTCTTTCTGACTGTTTATAGAGGACGAGATCGCATCACCCAAGGCCTGTCCTCTGGAGGTACTTAGGTGCGAGCGTTTCCCGGCCTAGTAGGACAGGTAATGAGTAAGTGACCCTTTTGTCCACAATATAAACAAAGACCCTCTCTTCTCCTGTATTGTCTCTCTTGTTCAGTTAGTCGAGTAGTTCCTAACTGCATTGGTTCAGGTAGTGCTAGAGCCATAGAATCGGAGTTTTGGAATGAGGGAGCTAATTTAATAGAAGGTCTATGAATTCTATCTCTAGTGTTTTGTCTTTGTCTCATACGTTCATCAATGCGGGATAAAAAAGAGATCAGATCTTCCAAATTTTCAGGAAGTTCTCTAGTGGCTACCTCATCTAACATTTCATCAGATAGTCCATTGAGAAAGACATCTATAAATGCTTGTTCATTCCATTTCACCTCAGAAGCCAAAGATCTGAATTCTAAAGCATAATTCACAAGAAAACTATTTCTTTGCCTGAGGCGTAGTAATGCCTTAGCGGCGTTAGTCTTTCTCCCTGGAGGATCGAATGTTCTCCTAAAGGCTTCTACAAAGGCGTTATAATTGTAAACTAGCGGATTATCATTTTCCCATAACGGATTGGCCCATCTAAGTGCCTTATCTATCAGCAAGGTTATGATAAATGCGACCCTGGCTCTGTCCGTTGGATAGGCCCGGGGTTGTAATTCGAAATGAATACTAATCTGGTTCAAAAAACCTTGACAAGTATCTGGTGAACCATCATAGCGTAGTGGTGAGGTCACACGAAAGGGAGCCCCTACCGTAGCTACTTCTAATCCTGTGTTACCAGGAGCAGTAAAAGACGTACGGGTCTCCTCAGGCTGCAAGTTCGGCCGAGATAATAATGCCTGTAAGGCCATAGCCATTTGGTCCATTCTATGATCCATTGCTTCGAATCTAGAGTCCTGAGAGGAGGCCTGGGAACTAGTACCTGCAGGAGCCATTGGCCCTGTCGTAATGTCAGGATCCAGACAGGGATCCAACACGCAGTGTACTAAAACTAGATAGACATATACCGGACCTTAGAGTGGCCGGGCTAACATCACATAAACAGAGAATAGTCAGGGACGAGCCGAGGTCGAGGGAACGAGAAGACAGGTAAGCGAGGTCCAAGCCGAGAATCAAAGGTAGGAGAGAGAATCAAAGTCAGAATACACGCCAAGTCAAATACCAAAAACCAAACACAAAGAACGCACTGAGGGAACAGGCAAGCTGAAACCACGACAGGGCAATGAGTCACTGAAAGTGATTACCATTTATACCCTCTCTCTTTAATTGGTGCCCACGCCCCCAAAACGTCCTGGTTTGAATATTCAGGCGGGTCGTGACGTTATCGACGTCGTGACGTCGGCGGGGTTGCGCCGCGTCATAAAAGGGGTCGGGGTTATCGCGGCCAGCGTTCAACATGCCGATATTGCTGGAGGGAAGAGAGGTATCAGATCAGTGGCAGGTACCATGACAATACTCAAGTATATACGGTATATCATATTGCTCAAATTATGGAGCTTCAATGGCTAAAGAGGACCATAGGGAGTAGCATTAGGGATTAAATAGCCACCTTAAAGGGCATGGGCATATTATTACTGTAGTGTAATATTATGTCAATAGCATAGAGCCAAAAGTGTAAGTTGGCTGGAGAAAGTAAGAATGGTACAAATTATAAATTATAAAAAATAAATAAAAAAATAAAAAATACAGACTAAAGAATAAATAAAAAATTGTAAACTAATGTAAATAAATATAAATAAAGAAAAACAGTTGATATTATATATACAGAGGATATCTGTTCTAAGCAAGGACCTCATCTTTGAAGGAAGACGGTCAAGTTGGTTTTACCCACATAAATCAGTCCGCAAGGACAAGTGATCATATAGATCACATGGTCAGTAGTACATGTGATATATTGAGAGATGTTAATTCTTTGGCCGCTATGTGGATGGGCAAACGAGGTTCCACTGACCATGTGGCTACAGGTGACACACCCACTACATTTGAAGTACCCCTTTCTGGCAATTTTGGTAGGTATTTGATAGCAGTGTCTAGGGTCATTTCTCACGAGTATATCTCTGAGATTTTGTTTCTTTTATAACTGAATGTGGGTGAGTTTTGGAACATCTTAGGCAATTGTTTATCTGCTCGTAGCAATCCCCAGTGTTTACTGATGGAATTTCTGACCACCGAAGTGCCCGTATGGAATGTGATAGGGAGGAATATCTTTGGCATCAATGTTGTTTTAATGATCTCTTTATCATTTTCAGATTTCCATATTTTGTTTGCTCGTGTCTTAGCTGTTTCAAGAGTCTGGACACAGTATCCCCTAGCCCTGAATCTGTTCCACATTTCTTGAAGTTGTATTTCACGATGTTCCATTGTGGTATTATACATATATACTCTCAAAAATTAGGATATAGGTAGAGATGATTTGAAGTTTTTCGGGTGGAAACTTGAAGCCATAAGTAAGGTATTCCATTCCGTCTTTTTACGATAGAGTGTGAACTCCAATGTACCACTGACCATGTGATCTATATGATCACTTGTCCTTGCGGACTATCTTATGGGGTTAAACCAACTTGACCCTGAGAGATCGGATACGGGGCCATCGATCCACCATTACCACCACATTCCGTGACAACGCCAGTGACAAACCAGTCGCAAAACACTTTTTAGACTTAGGACATCGACCATATTCCCATGCTTCCTAGAGGGGGCGATCAATCCAAAAATCTGTTACAAAGGGAGGCTCTGTAGCGCTTACCTTATCCAGGGGCCGGCCGCGGTCCTCTCTTCGAGCCGCGTGCGGTCCTGCTGCTGCACGAACCGCGCGCGACTCATCCGACGGCTGCAACAGGAAGGCGGGCAGTGACCGCGAGAAGCGGCCACGTGTCCCGCCTGAATCTAAGAGCGCGCCGCGGGTCTCGGGCGCGCTCTTAAAGAAACAGTGGGAGCCTAAATTGCCAAAAGGCTCCCATTGGCCCCTGTCATGCCACACTCCACATACACTTACCTTTTGGGGGTGTGGATATGACAGGAGCCAATCACATTAATTTAGAAGGTACTTATACTCACTTTTTTCCCTTAGTCCTTGCCCTATCGTGGTTTCTGTTGCAGTTCCCTTTAGCGCTTGTTGTGTTCAGTTGTGTTCCTTCGTATTGACCTTGGCTTTGTTTCTGACTACGTTATCTCTTTATCCTTATCTGTTCTGTTTGCCGGCTTGCTGTTTACTGTGTACCAGACCCTGGCTAGTCCTAGTTTACCCTGTCTCTTTGTGCCCTTGACCTCGGATCGTTCCTGACTCTGTCTCCTCTCATATACGTCGAGTACGGCCATTCTAAGGTCCGGTAGATGTATCTCTCCTCTGTGTTGTCTTTTGTTGAGTTGAATCCTGCGAGTTGGGGTATATTTTTGTTACAGGCTCGCTGGATACATCGTTTAGACACTGTGACACCTAAAGGACTGAACGGAAATATTGTTTACTCTATGTTCCTTTAAAGATGAGGTCCTTGCTTAGAACAGATATCCTCTGTATATATAATATCAACTGTTTTTCTTTATTTATATTTATTTACATTAGTTTACTATTTCTTATTTATTATTTAGTCTGTATTTTTAATTTTTTTATTGATTATTTTATAATTTATCATTTGTACCATTCTTACTTTCTCCAGCCAACTTACACTTTTGGCTCTATGCTATTTACATAATATTACACTACAGTAATAATATGCCTATGACCTTTAAGGTGGCTATTTAATCCCTAATGCTACTTCCTATGGTCCTCTTTAGCCATGAAGCTCCATAATATGAGCAATATGATATAATTGCTAAACTGTGGGTTCATTTTTAACAGAATCTACTTACGTAATATAAATATAAATATATCTGTCTGCAGTATTGGGTTTATATGCTCTTTATAGAATCCTAATTCCTTAGTAGATACCTGAAATTATTTATAACAAGATATTGTTTACCTATTAGTTTATTTAATAATAGACGACTTGATATATGATCTTCCTATGGTATAGCAACATTTTATTTTAATTTTTACATTAATTTATACACATTATTGTTACAGTGGGACATGGTCATATTCCCTTTCACAGCTCTTTTTCACAGCTTCTTCACTGATATTATATTAACTAATGTGTTTTCACATATCTGGCACGTTTTTTCTTTCACCTAATTGAATCTATGGAATGCTCCACATATGTGTTCCAATATGACTCCTGTGATATGCATATATTATATTCACTAATACCCTGACAGTCACACAGATTTTACTATTCACTCCACACAGAATTATATTATACCGGTCGTGCATTGTAACCACGCTTTCGTCATCACGCACGTCCAACGTGGTTACGTCACTACGCAAATCACGTGACGACCGGCAGACACTTCTGGGTTTCGAGTAAGGGGAGGAGGGCTATAATCACAATTGGTGAGTAGACTTTATTTTGTCTTATATAAATCTTGCTTTTATGGTTGTATGTTGATCTTGAGGAAGACCCGAATGGGTCGAAACGTCGATCACTTTACTACACACCGTTTGATGGAATAAATACCTTTCTAACTTTGGAAGACCGGAGAGTGCATCCTTTCTATGTATATTTTGTATATAAGTTCCACGTGGGATAGCACCAGGGCATTGAGCTAAATACTGTTTCAACAGCAAGGGTGAGTGCCATTATACTTATAATATGTATATGTATATATATATATATATATATATATATATATTCAAACAGTGTTTCTTGGCACTCACCCTTTCATGTGTATAGTTTAATTTAGCCTGGGTGCAATCCCACGTTGAAAATATATAAACAGAAATAAAGAGATGCACTCCAAGGACTTGGTAGATGAAAAAAGGGGTAGTTTATTCCAATAGGTATAGCATTAAAAAATAGCCGACGTTTCGACCCGTTCGGGTCTTTCTCAAGGTCCTTGAGAAAGACCCGAATTGGTTGAAACGTCGGCTATTTTATATGGTATATATAGTACGAGGTGTGTAGATGAAAACAAACCAGAAATAGTAAACAAATAAATAAAAGTGTATAGAATAATGATACTTTTTGCACTCAACGTCTATGATTGGTTGATTTTGTGTTCTGTTGGATACACCCCTATGAAAAACTGTGTTTCATGTAATACAATGCACATGCATTAAAAAGACACTTAGTATTTTTCTTAAAGTTCATAAGGACTGGTGTACATTAATTGTTCTCTGTAGTGAACATGCAAAAAGATTAAGGAAAACAGGATGTGTTACCTGCATAAATCCATGACAGCTTAAGACATTTCCATGACAGCTCTAACATTTTGGCCTAACACCCATACATTTTTTTTAAGTGGGTAATGGGATATGTATAGTTGATATCTATAAGGCCTTGAGTATTTGCATTAGACCAATCCACTCATCCATGAAAACATGACAGGTTAGCCTCGTTTATACTGCACTAACTCATTCATTTTTCCACAAATGAACCTACTTGTGCCCACATTCTATACAGAATACTGTGGAAAGATGTGAAGTAGTTATTGTATAAACAGCAGAACCACATTGAAAATATCAAAATATTGAATTATTAAGCAAATAAGACACTACAGAGCCTAAAAATGTACAGCAAATGGAATGTTTAGATGTTATTTTTTCATTTTGAATGCATCATCTGCATACTGCATTAAGGAAAGCAGTGACAGCTGCTCCCTACCTATACTCAGCACTAAAAATAGAAATCCAGCACACTCACTTATCAACTAAACAGCTACTTTGATGCTGACAGATTTGACTAGTTTTATTAAAAACACCTAATCTAGGCAAAAAATAATGGGGGTTTAGTTACACTATATGATCATACATTGCATAAGCCTGCCACAAACGTCAATGTACCCCATCTTTGGCAGGTCCTACTCTCAATGCCAACTGTCTACTAAATGAGCTACTCACTTGGGGAAATCCTTCCATCTCGAGTTCTCTGCAGTACAAGGCTTAAATAGGGTCCTGAGATGAGACACATGTGACAGGGGGCGGTGCAAAGCCAATATATATATTTAGCCATATATATATATATTTAGGAGTCTAGCCAGCTCCTTGGTTTTGCACCGCCCCCTGTCACAGGGCCCGGAGTGCTCTGCCTGTGCTGAGTGCCTCAAAGGGGTCGAGGCACTCAGTGAAGATAAAATAGTTTAAAAAAATTAATGAATTAAAAAATTACTTAATTGTTTTGTATATATTAAAGAGGATCCCATGGCAAGAGATGCTTGCTGTCATGGCAAATGATTGCTGCAAACAACTTGCAGATAACTTGTGATTGGATGACTCGAGACAAGGTCCTACAGGAGTTAAAGAAAATTAATGTAAATAAAACTCCGGGGCCTGACAGTATTCACCCACATGTACTTAAGAGTGGGAAAGAAGTGAACCTCTGAATTTAATCTTTCAAGATTCTTTTGTTTCAAGTATCGTACCGAAGGATTGGAGGAAGGCAGGTGTCATTCCTATATTTAAAAAGGGTTCAAAATCCTTGCCTGGAAATTATAGACCTGTGAGCTTAACTTCTGTGACTGGGAAAATATTTTAAGGGCTATTAATTGGGAAGAACGTTGTTATAAGCAATAATCAGCATGGTATTATGAAACATAGGTCATGCTAAACTAACCTGATTGCATTCTACAAAGAAGTAAGTAGAAGTATAGCCATGGTGTTGCAGTGGATGTGATCTACTTGGATTTTGCCAAGGCATTTGATACGGTTCCTCACAATAGGTTAGTCTTCAAACTAAAAGAAATTGGTGTAGATGAATATTCTTGTTCTTGGGTAGAACATTGGCTTAAGGATAGAGTACAACACGTACATTAATGGTACATTTTCAAGTTGGACAAAAGTGGTAAGTGCTGTCCCTCAGGGTTCTGTTTTGGGACCACTTCTATTCAACACACACACACACACACATATATATATATATATATATATATATATATATATATATATATATATATATATATATAGATGATGTTGCAATAGGCATTGAAAGCCATGTTTTAGTGTTTGCAGATGACACAAAACTTTGTAAAGTATTAAAATGAAAGCAGGATATTGCTTTGCTGCAGAGGGATTTAGATAGATTGGGTGACTGGGCACTAAAATGGCAAATTAAATTTAATGTAGAGAAATGTAAAGTTATGCACTTCGGGGTCAAGAATGCACAAACTTACACCCTAAATAGTAGTGAATTAGGGATAAGCACACACGAGAAGGATTTGGGAATTGTTATAGACAACAAATTAGGCAGCAATATGCAATGTCAATCTGCAGTTGCTAAGGCCAGTAAGGTTTTGTCATGTATAAATAGGGGCATAAATTCTAGGGATGACAATATAATTTTGCCTCTTTATAAATTGCTGGTAAGACCACACCTTGAATATGTACAAAACAACAGTGAATCGGCGCTCGCTATAATAACCAGGTGGAAGGCAGCAGTGAACCAGCAAGTATTCCCAATCCTTGCTATGATATAGAGATGTGAGAATACATCCACTATATGAGGTCCAATGACGTATGATTATATGATGACCTCAAAAAAATGAGATAGGAAAAGGTAATAGTACAACATGTCAGGTAAGTATAAAAACATTTTATAACCCAATAAAAGACTAAATCACACTTTTTTGAGCTACTAAGAGCTCTGCTGTTTACCGCGTGGACGGTACAATCCCCGTCTCAGGATATATAGGTATTCCTTGTATGGACATCCAGTTCTCAGTGGTCAAATATATAAGAGAAACAGAGAGGGAAAAAAAAGAAACCAATGGCACAGTATTTTGTAAATAATATAAAATATAGAAGGGGTAGGTATCCTACTTACAATTTCCAGAGCAATGACTTGCTCTGGTAGTATAAGCTTATGGTGGTACAATCCCCACCTGGGATTTGCAGGAAGTGGATGCAGTGGAACAGCAGCAGGGTAAAATAAAAAAAAGGTTGAAGTAAATTGTAGCAATTAACTTTATTTTAAATATAAAATGTAGGTTTTTTTTGGCTTTTGTAGATGCGTAGCAGATTTTGGGGGTCAAAGTTTGAAAAAGTGTTTTTTAAAAAAACATTTTTTTCATCATATTTTATAGTAAATTATATGATATGATGAAAATAATAGTATCTTTAGAAAGACCATTTGATGACAAGAAAAGTGATGTATAATATGTGTGGGTACAGTAAAGGAGTAAGAGGAAAATTACAGCTAAACACAAACACTGCAGAAATGTAAAAACAGCCCTGGTCCTTACCGGTAAGAAAATTGAAAAGCGGTCTGGTCACTAAGGGGTTAAACAAATGTCTGGAGTAGTAGGGATAAAAGCAATATCATCATTTCAGTAAGGAGTGGCTCTGATGGCACATACAAAATCCCCACTGAGTTCTCCCTTAGTTGCTACTTGGGGGGAAGACTACAAGGGGTTAACACTGTCAATGCAACAAGTCTCCCCAAACTCTTGAGATCTAAGCATGATAAAGCACACAAGCTGTAATGCTTGAACTAGTGGTTATAAAAGGAGTTGCAATGCTAGTGGAAGCAACAGCAGTAATTGGAATATGAAAAGGAAGAGAAACATCAAATTGCCTGCTTGAAGGTATAGTTGTTTTAATGCTCCTCCACCCTAATCATCAATCTTTTTTTGCTACCTCTTTATTGGACAAGAGATCCAGTCCACATGATTCCCCACAAAAAAATTGCATCTTCTCTGTTCCATCCCCCTTTTTTCTGGTACCAGGAACGTCAACTGAAATTTTTCGGACTTGAGTGATTCGGTTATCCCAAGATTCTGACATGTGGTGGCTCGGAAATTGGATCACGCAATTCAGTTGAATCACATGCCAGTTTTAATGGAATCTCCAAGTCTAATATGTACTATGACAGATGTACTTTAAAAATTATTTTAAGAGTACCATGGCATGACATCCATTTATACAAACAGTAACATTAAACATGTTTAATAACATGAAATTACTATAATCACACAGTGCTGACATTTATTGTAAGTTTGCATGTCCTAGGCATGCTTTTTACAGCCAGCTTTGATTATGGTTTTACTTTCAGTAAATATATCCCATTTAATTGGACTATTTGCTCCATCAACCAAAACTGAGACACAATGCTCCTATCACATGTGAATGCCTTCGAATTCATCCATCCGTTACTCAAAAGAAATACTGTTCATGTATCGATGGAAACCTGGAAATGTCAAATTCAGCTGGGAAAAAGGGTTATTATTCTATTTTCTGTTCATGTCCCTGAGTTTCTTATCTATAGTATATTGTCTACAGCTTGCTATATGAAGAAAAAAAATAGATTTACATTTTTACGCTGTGTGCAACCCACCAAAATATACGAAAGTGCCAAAACATATTAAATGTAGAATGTGCATTGTTGAGACCGTAAACATGATGTGTAATATTTTATGTCTTTAATAAATACATATTGTATGTAATTTACATAGTCCCACTACTACAGTGCAATAGCAATTTAGGTATTGTTCCAGATTTAAACACTTGCCAGGTGTTGAGCAATAAGAATATTTTATAGGTCTTAAAACCATGCAGGCAATCAAATGTAATAATAGACTACAGCAGTAGCAGGTGTTATTACTGCAATAAATCACAAGCTAAACAGTAAGAAATGATTTGCCCTGTGTAAAAAATAATAATGTTTGGTTCATTTACAAATGCATGGATGTCTTCATTAACTGCTTGCTATGTGATGAAATGTGGCATTTTGTGAACAGACTTCGTTAATAGAGAGCTAGCGGAGTTGTGTATGATTGAAAGTGTTGACCGATTGCATTTTAACCCATGTTTTGCATTTAAAACATTAACAGGTGACAATACAAATAAATACATGTCTTGTTTATGAATTGAAATATCATTATTCTAACTTTCTTCTGTTCATACAGAATAAATCCAAACTTGCTGTAAGAATTTTTTTTTTTTTTTTATATGGGGTTATTTCCCCATGCATTAACCTCTTCATGATAATGGGTGTATTGTACCTTAAAGGAAAACTCCAGTGCCAGGAAAACAATCCGTTTTCCTGGCACTGCAGGTTCCCTCTCCCTCCTACCCCCCAATCCCCGGTTGCTGAAGGGGTGAAAACCCCTTCAGTCACTTACCTGAGGCAGTGACTATGTCCCTCGTCGCTGCCTCCTCCTCCGCGCCGCTCCTCCTACTGACTCCGTCGGCCGGTGGGTGTGACTGATCCCGCCCACCGGCTGAGGAGACCTAATGCGCATGCGCATTAGCGCTCCCCATAGAAAAGCACTGAAAAAGATTTTCAATGCTTTCCTATGGGGAAATGAGAGACGCTGGAGATCCTCACACAGCGTGAGGATGTCCAGCGACGCTCTAGCAAAGAAAATATTTGCTATAAATCAGGAAGTCCCCTCTAGTGGCTGTCTAGTAGACACATTACTAGACCCCCGCAACACAATCGCGTTGCTTAAGAAGGTATTTGACAACCCACATTCATTACCTACCCCTAGCCTCAACTCATTGATTCCCTCTAAGGAATTCTCCCAGCACTATGCCAAAGCGGATGATGCCATTCATGACATCTTGAAGGCAGGGTCAGGAGCTTGGTTGAGCAAGACCGACATTTCCAATACATCCAAGCTTCAACCTATTCAGCCATCCCTGTGGTAGAGCGATTGTCATTACTTTCCCACACGTTTAACTTTCAGAGCAAAGAGTAATCTAAACCTGTTCGACTTATTTGCTAACACACTATGTTGGCTTCTACTCATTATTAGCGAATGTCCTGCTATCACCCATTATTTAGATGATTTTCTCACAATTTTCTCCACTCCAGTTAGTATTCACAAGACAATGACATTCTTTTCATCACCAGGAGTTCCACTTCCACAATCTGATTTTCTTAGGCATCATCTTGACACTATCACGCTACAAACATCTCCACCAACAGAGAAGGTACAATGTAACGGAGTCCGTGGAATCTTTTCTTGACAAGATCACGTGTACCTGGGGGGGGGGGGGGGGGGGGGGGGAGGGGAGAATCTACTGTCCTTATTATTATTATTATTATTATTATTATTATCATTTATATAGCGCCAACAGATTCCGTAGTGCTTTACAATATTATGAGAGGGGGATTTAACTATAAATAGGACAATTACAAAAGACTTACAGGAACAATAGGTTGAAGAGGACCCTGCTCAATTGAGCTTTCATGTCCTTACTGAGCACGTTGAACTTCGCTATGAGAATTATTCCTCCGGGCCGTGCATTTATTTCCCGACTGCTGTGCCTTCTTCCCCTTCTTCCCATCGACAGTTACACTTTGGCACTAGATGTGCTTGCTAAAGCAGACCTACACATGTGGCTCAGATTCCTATCACACTGGAATAGGAAGACCAAGTCATTCCCCTCATTTCTCAACATTCCTAAGTTACATAGACCAATGCGGCCGCATACACAGGTTTTCAAAGCCATTTTGGCAACTTCTGGTTCAGAGATTCCTGGCCAGTTGAGACCCTTGATTAAAATCTTTCCATACCACGTCAGCACTGTTTGGCATCTACCCAATAGTGGCCGCCTCAAAGGCCTTGGATATGTGTGGAAAGGGAAAGCTGTCAAGTGCTTCTCTGATAATAAAGAAGCTTGCAATATCATTAATAAAGGCAGATCCTCATCCTTGACAAGCATGATACTTATTAGATGACTCATCTGGTTGGCAGCAACACCACAATTTCACATTACATGGGTACAAATTCCCAGTCATGCGTACAAAGCAGCTGACGCTTTATCTCGCTCTAATTTACAGCCAACAACAGGACCCGACAGCCAACAACAGGACTGTCAAACCCCCTCCCCCCCTGCATTCCATGACTTAATCCTGGACGAACCCACCTCATGGCATATAGCAGATTTCTGGCCAGATCTGCCCTCTCCGATAATATATCACGAGCATACAATAGAGATTTCAGCTTTACAGCAAGATTACCACCGATAACCATAATACTGATATTCTTTCAGATGCCATTGTGACACTCCTCTCCTTTTTGCCTCATCAATTTAAAACTCTCTCTCAAAACTATAAAACTTTACCTGAGTGGAATCCAACACCATATCTTAAGTGCCTATCCTAGTACCAAACAATTCACATCCTCTTACCCTGTGAAGAACCAACGGAAATAGGTTACTATCCTACTGACAATAAATGCTGCCTGGTCAAAATGCTAGACATTTACAGGTTATCACTCACTGGACTAAACATGACCCTATTTACACTGCAGGGCAAACCACTCACTACAGCTAAATTCATAACGTACATCAGAACCCTCTTACCTAGGCTGGAACTCAACCCCAATGCGTTTTCGGTTGACTTTACTTTGAAATCAGCTTTTTTATGAACTCAGCATCTCACAGCAGCACAGCATAAAGCAATACAAACTTTGACAGTCAAATCACACTGAATTAACTCTTTCACTGCTGGCTACAATTCTCTTAGGCAAGATATCCTATTATATTGCAATTTTACAACTACAATATTTTTCATACCAGATCATTGACTATTCCTATGTCCATCCAATAAGAATAATTCTAATCAGATTTTACGTTTGCATAATTTTAACTTTCCTAATTGAGATTCACTATCCTTAATTTCAGAACTCTGGATAAAAGTTTGGTATGCTAACAATTGGCAAATTTACCATTAATATGTTATCTTTATTCCACCTGCAGGAATGGAATTTTTATAACCATATATTCCTTAGCTACTTATGATTTCTAATAATTGAAATCTGACCAACATTTATCCAGATATATATTCTGCTATTACGGAAAAATGAATAAATTTTAATTAAATTACATAAAAACCAGCATAATTACCAGTTATGTTGTAGAATTTCTCTTTTTTCAGGCTTGGATATGTATCCCATAAATGGTGAATGTGAGTATAATGAAAATTGTGGGAAAAATAGAAATGTTTTCAGAGTTCTGAAGTTGTGTTCGTTGGAAAAGATACAAAGGATTAGGTGTGTCCAACTTTGACTTCAGATGTCAGATCTTAGATGTTAGATGTGAGTCCATCCTCAAAAAGAGTGTATCTGAGTCTAAATGAGTCTGAGTGTGAGAGTCTAACATTCTTTTCTCTTTCCTTTGTCCTTAAAGGAGAAGTTCTCTATACGTCACTAGTTGATAGGACCAATAGAGAACTGTGGGCGTGTCTTCCCTACAGACTATCATCTAGATTTTTGTCAGTAGATGGCACAATAACATCACCACAAATTCTTGTCATGGGATCCATTTACCTTTTTGTATAATGGGTTAACTGTATTTCGTGATGCGTTCGACGCCATCTTGGTTATCTTTTATGGATAACCGTCCATCAAAGACATGTCACTTCAAAACATTTTCTTTGTTTTTTCCAGTCAGAGCGTCTGCGTTTTGGTGTCATAAAATTTGAATTTGACACATGTAGCCTTAATTTCACCTTTCCTTACAATGGAACTTTGTAAGATTCCGTTTTTAGAAAGTAAAATTAATTACTTATTGTTATCCGTCATTGGTAATCCTGTGTGTAGCACATAGTAATATTATTTATACATGTCTATTACACATATTCCACTAACGTTAATGAATAATATGACAGTTCTTAATTGATATTATATCCATAAATATTCTATATTATTAACTTAGTACTATTTATATATGATTAATATAATATAGTAAGTTATACGTGGATAGTGTGTGTGTACATATATATATATATATATATATATATATGTATTTGTCTCTGGGTTGTTGCAGTCAACCCCCCTTTTGCTGTAGACATCATGCCTTATCTCAGGTCTAGAGATGTCGCGAACATAAAATTTTCCGTTCGCAAACGGCGAACGCGAATTTCCGCAAACGGCGAACCGGGCGAACCGGGCGAACCAGGGCGAACCGGGCAAACCGCCATAGACATCAATAGGCAGGCGAATTTTAAAACCCACAGGGACTCTTTCTGGCCACAATAGTGATGGAAAAGTTGTTTCAAGGGGACTAACACCTGGACTGTGGCATGCCGGAGGGGGATCCATGGCAAAACTCCCATGGAATATTACATAGTTGGTCTGGTTTTAATCCATAAAGGGCATAAATCACCTGACATTCCTAAATTGTTTGGAATAACGTGCTTTAAAACATCAGGTATGATGTTGTATCGATCAGGTAGTGTAAGGGTTATGCCCGATTCACAGTGACAGACCAAACTCCCCGTTTAACGCACCGCAAACAACCGCAAACAGTCCATTTGCACAACCGCAAACTCCCCATTTGCACAAGGTTGGATACCAAGCTAGCCATGTCCCGTTCCTTGTCCTCACTGATGTCATTGAAGGTCTCTTCCTCCACCCAGCCACGTACAACACCAAGGGTCTCCGAAAGGTGACAACAAGCCCCCTGGGACGCCTGCTGTGTTTGGTCTTCCACCTCCTCAAAGCCACCTTCCTCCTCTGACTCCTCTTCTTCAGACTCCTCTCTCTGCGTTGCCTCTCTCTGCGTTATTATAAGGTGTGCTAAGTAGTACTATTCCTATCAGTTTAATCATTGTTACGTCCCCTATCAGGGGACGTGTATATGGCATCGATTTTAGGAACCGGGAGATGGAAAAAAGATGCTTGGTCAGTCCTCCTACTTCAAATTTGGGGCACTGCGCGTGCAATCTAATGTGCCACCAGATAGGAGTAGTGTGTTAAGTAGTACTATTCTTATCAGTTTAATCCCTGTTACGTCCCGGGACGTGTATATGGCATCGATTTTAGGAACCGGGAGATGGAAAAAGATGCTTGGTTGGTCCTCCTACTTCAAATTTGGGGAACTGCGCGTGCAATCTAATGTGCCACCAGATAGGAGTGGTGTGTTAAGTAGTACTATTCTTATCAGTTTAATCCCTGTTACCTCCCCTATCAGGGGACGTGTATATGACAGGCCTTTTTTAGTCGAATGTATCGCCCACTGTCAGTCCCTTCGGGATCCATCCCTCATTCATCTTAATAAAGGTGAGGTAATCTAGACTTTTTTGACCTAGGTGACTTCTCTTCTCAGTGACAATACCTCCTGCTGCACTGAAGGTCCTTTCTGACAGGACACTTGAAGCGTGGCAGGCCAGAAGTTCTATCGCAAATTGGGATAGCTCAGGCCACAGGTCAAGCCTGCACACCCAGTAGTCGAGGGGTTCATCGCTCCTCAGAGTGTCGATATCTGCAGTTAAGGCAAGGTAGTCTGCTACCTGTCTGTCGAGTCGTTCTCTGAGGGTGGACCCCGAAGGGCTGTGGCGATGCGTAGGACTTAAAAAGCTCTGCATGTCCTCCATCAACAACACGTCTGTAAAGCGTCCTGTCCTTGCCGTCGTGGTCGTGGGAGGAGGAGGATTACTTTCACCTTTTCCCCTGTTAGATTCCCGTTGTGCTGTGACATCACCCTTATACGCTGTGTAAAGCATGCTTTTTAATTGATTTTGGAACTGCTGCATCCTTTCCGACTTGCGGTAATTCGGTAACATTTCAGGCACTTTCTGCTTATACCGGGGGTCTAGTAGCGTGGACACCCAGTACAGGTCGTTCTCCTTCAGCCTTTTTATACGAGGGTCCCTCAACAGGCACGACAGCATGAAAGACCCCATTTGCACAAGGTTGGATGCCGAGATACTCATGTCCCGTTCCTCGTCCTCAGTGATCTCACTGAAGGTATGTTCTTCTCCCAGCCACGTACAACACCACGGGTACCAGATAGGTGACAACAAGCACCCTGGGATGCCTGTTGTGGTTGGTCTTCCTCCTCCTCCTCAAAGCCACATTCCTCCTCTGACTCCTCTTCCTCACAATCCTCTTCCAGCATTGCCGCAGGTCCAGCAAGCGATGCTGATAAGGCTGTTTCTGGTGGTTATGGTGACCACAACTCTTCCTCTTCATGCTCATCTATGGCCTGATCCAGCACTCTTCGCAGGGCACGCTCCAGGAAGAAAACAAATGGTATGATGTCGCTGATGGTGCCTTCGGTGCGACTGACTAGGTTTGTCACCTCCTCAAAAGGATGCATGAGTCTACAGGCATTGCACATGAGCGTCCAGTAACGTGGCAAAAAAATTCCCAGCTCCGCAGAGGCTTTCATTAACGGCTTTCTCTTGTTGGAGCAGGCAGTCGAACATTAGGAGTGTTGAATTCCAATGTGTCGGGCTGTCGCAAATCAAGCGCCTCACTGGCATGTTGTTTCGCCACTGGATATCTGAAAAGTGCGCCATGGCCGTGTAGGAACGCCTGAAATGGCCACACACCTTCATGGCCTGCTTCAGGACGTCCTGTAAGCCTGTGTACTTATGTACAAAGCGTTGTACGATCAGATTACACACATGTGCCATGCACGGCACATGTGTCAACTTGCCCAAATTCAATGCCGCCAACAAATTTCTTCCATTGTCACAAACCACTTTGCCGATCTCCAGTTGGTGCGGAGTCAGTCACTGATCCACCTGTGCGTTCAGGGCGGACAGGAGTGCTGGTCCGGTGTGACTCTCTGCTTTCAGGCAAGTCAACCCCAAGACGGCGTGACACTGCCGTATCCGGGATGTGGAATAGTACCTGGGGAGCTGGGGGGTGCTGTTGTTGTGGAGCATGAAGCAGCAGAAGAAGAGGACTCAGCCGAGGAGGTTATGGAAGAGGTTGGAGTAGGAGGAGTAGAGGAGGTGGCAGCAGGCCTGCCTGCAAGTCGTGGCGGTGTCACCAACTCATCTGCAGAGCCACGCATTCCATGCTTGGCAGCCGTCAGCAGGTTTACCCAATGCGCAGTGTAGCTGATATACCTGCCCTGACCATGCTTTGCAGACCAGGTATCAGGGGTCAGATGGACCCTTGCCCCAACACTGTGTGCCAGACATGCCATTACTTCCTTTTGCACAATCGAGTACAAGTTGGGGATTGCCTTTTGTGAAAAGAAATTCCGGCCGGGTACCTTCCACTGGGTTGTCCCAAAAGCTACAATTTTTTTGAACGCCTCAGAGTCCACCATCGTGTATGGTAAAATCCGGGTGGGCAAAGAGTTCAGACAAGCCAGCTGTGAGATGCCGGGCAAGGGGGTGACTTTGTGACATTGGCCTCTTACGCTCATACATGTCCTTGACAGACACCTGACTGTGGGCAGATGAGCAGGAACTGCTCAAGGCGAGAGACGGAGTGGGGGATGGTTGAGAGGGGGCAAGGAGGACAGCAGTGGTTGACGTGGCTGAAGATGCTGGACCAGGAGGAGGATGGCGGCTTTGAGTTTGTGTGCTGCTTGTACTCATGTGTTGATCCCATAGGTGTTTGTGATGTGCGATCATGTGCCTTCGCAAAGCAGTTGTACCTAGGTGGGTGTTGGACTTCCCACGACTCAGTTTCTTTTGGCACAGGTTGCAAATGGCATCGCTGTTGTCAGAGGCAGACACACAAAAAATATGCCACACTGCTGAGCTCTGTAATGACGGCCTTCTGGTGGTGGACACAGCATGCATTGATTGGCGTGCTGTCTGGCTGACCGCGGGTGCCGATGCATGCTGTCTGACTGTACCACTAGCTCCTTGCGATGACCTCCCCCTGCTTCCAACTGGTCTCCTCCTCCTCTCTGTCTCCCCATCTGAACTTTCCCCCTGTTCTTCTTCTCTTATAGCGGGCACCCACGTGACATCCACGGACGCATCGTCATCATCAACCGCTTCACTTGTATCTGACAACTCAGCAAAGGAAGCAGCAGCAGGTACAACATCATCATCATCACACCGTACGTCCATGTGTGTAATGCTGCCTGACTGAGACATATCCCTGTTATCTACATCCTCTGGCAATAATGGTTGCGCATCACTCATTTCTTAAAAAGGATGTGTAAATAACTCCTCTGACAGATCAAGTGAAGCGGCTGTGGTGCTAGTGTTGGTGGTGGCGGCAGGCGGGCGAGTGGTAACTTGAGAGGTGTTCAGGGTACGTGGCCTCTGATCACTGGGCATTATTCTAGGGCCAAAGGGAATCACAGCACCACGACCATGACGGCCCCTGCGGGGTGGCCTGCCTCTGCCTGTCATTTTTTTTTCGATTAGTGGTACTATGCGTGCAAGCTACTGTGACAACAGATATGAGTGGCACTGTGCACTGGCAGAAGTTGGCAGAGTAGACGCTGTAGGCCTGACACACACGCTTGCAGACAACTAACTGCTATTCAATCTATTACAGTCAAAAAATGTTTTTTGTTTTTTTTAAATGTACACTACTGTTACACCAGATATGAGTTGCACTGGTGTGACACTGTGCCGTGGCAGGCCCTGAAACGCAGACATGTGAAGGAAACTGACTGCTATTATTTCACAGTCAAATTTCTAGTTTTTTTTTTTAAATGTACACTACTGTTACACCAGATATGAGTTGCACTGGTGTGACACTGTGCCCTGGCAGGCCCTGAAACGCACACGCGTGAAGGAAACTGACTGCTATTATTTCACAGTCAAATTTCTAGTTTTTTTTTTTTTTAAATGTACACTACTGTTACACCAGATTTGAGTTGCACTGGTGTGACACTGTGCCCTGGCAGGCCCTGAAAAGCACACGTGTGAAGGAAACTGACTGCTATTATATTACAGTCAAAAAAGTTTTTTGGTTTTTTTTAAATGCAAGCTATTGTGACACCAGATATGAGTGGTAGCACTGGGCAAGTGGGCACAGTATACGCTGTGAGCCTGACACACAGGCTGGCATGCAGGCAACTGCAATTAGATTACACCAAAAAAAAAAAAAAAGCAGACTGATGTTCTAACCCTAATAAGGGCTTTTTGGGCTGCCTTACAGCAGAGATCAGATGAGTCCTTCAGGACTGTAGTGGACACTGAATACACTAGTCTAGCTATCGATTTCCCTATTAAATCAGCAGCAGCTACACTGTCCCTCCTCTCACTAAGAATGCAGCTTCCGAATGAATCTAAAATGGATGCTGTCCAGGAGGTGGGAGGGTCTGGGAGGGAGGGTCTGCTGCTGATTGGCTGGAATGTGTCTGCTGACTGTGAGGTACAGGGTCAAAGTTTACTCAATGATGATGAATAGGGGGCGGACCGAACATCGCATATGTTCGACCGCTGTGGCGAACGCGAACAAGCTATGTTCGCCGGGAACTATTCGCCAGCGAACTATTCGGGACATCTCTACTCAGGTCTTATCTCTGCCAATATTTACATAAGTCGCATTCCTTAGCTCACGCTTGAATGAATAGAGTTACAAAGAAGTAAAAATGTGTCTGTCTTTGCAGTGTAATACAAAATGGAGTCACCTCTGTTCTGATGGTGACTTACAGTATACACTTTTAATATCCGTCTTAACACAAAATGTCTGCCAGTATAAATACACTGACACAACCGACCTGCTCATATATCTAACTTGCCATAAATACAGCTTTAGTCCCAACTACTAACTATATATATATACAATAACCCAAAATACACAAATCCTTGCAAGGACCTCCAGGAAGACCCATAGTATCGGCTAGAGGCGGACTCCTTGAGCCTTTAGCTAAATTTGTGGACTTCTACATACAAGGATGTGTAAAAGAAATACCCTCATGCATTAGAGACACTCAGGATTTATTAGATCAGTTACAAGATCTAAATATTGAAGCAAAGACGGAATTCATTTTTGCGACCCTTGACGTACAAAATTTATATACGGTTATACCAATAACTGAAGGGATACAAGCTGTACGTGAAACTCTCCTGAACACCAAGGCCTATGAAGGACCACCGATTGAATATCTATTGGAATGGTTAACGCTGGCACTTACGCAGGGCCGGTGCAAGGATTTTTGCCGCCCTAGGCAAAAAAATTTTTGCCGCCCCCCCATATGTCCAGCCCACCATGTGACATCACAATGCCCCGCCCATATGCTCTGCCATATGGGCCAACGCCAGTCTTCACAAAGTGTCTTATCTGAAAAGACAGTGTGTTTACATTAAAAAGCCTACAGGCACAGGCTATAGACACCAGAACCACTACATTATGCTGTAGTGCTTCTGGTGACTATAGTATCCATTTAATGTGAGGTAAATTAGAGATTAGTGCCACTAATAATATATTGGATTGCCTACTTACCACCAGATGAGGACAAGAGGCTGATGATGGGCTCAGTCTGGCTCCACAGGTCTGGTGTAGAAGCGGCTCTCTGGAGACTGTTTTTAACAGTGCTCACAACAATTAACGAACAGGAAGCAGCTCCATTTTTTTAGGGCCCCTTACACAGCTCAAGGTCTGGGCCCCCAGGGGGCATACGCCTACAATGCCCACCCATAAATCCACCTACATGGCCCATCCATGAGTTGGGGATGTTTTATGTGTGCAATTTGTGTAAGGGATGTAGTGTGTTTATAGGGGATGTAGTGTGTGTTTGCGTGTAAGGAATGCATTGTATGTTTCTGGGTGTGTGTGTGTAAGGGGTGCAAGGTTTGTTTCTGTGTATGTAATTGAATGCAGTGTGTGTCTGTAAGGGGTGCATTAATTATGTAAGAGAACGTAAGGGATGAATTGTGTGTTTCGGGTGTGTCTGTGTGTGAGTAGGAATGCATTGTATGTTTCTGTGTGTGTGTGGGGGGGATGCATTGTGTATGTGTGTAGTGTAAAAGAGAGGCTTTGTGGATAGGATAGGGACTGAGATGGGAACAGCTTTCTTTTTTAAAAAAAAAATTCATAGTGCTCTCCCCTCAATTATTGATTTCCCCTTCCCTTCTGTCCCTCCGTGTTCTCCCCTTCTGTCACTTAGTGCTCTCCCTTGGCCCCCTGTCCCTCTGCAGTCCCCCTTGGTGGTCTTCTCACTCCCCCTCCCCCTTTAGTGGTCCTCCCTCTCCCAAACCCCTTAGTGGTCCTCCCTCTCCCAAACCCCTTAGTAGACCTTCCCCTACTCCCCCCACCCCCTTAGTGGTAATCACCCTCCTCCCCTCTCCTTAGTAGTCCTCCCTCCTTACCCCCCTTTGGTGGTCCTTACCCCCCTTAGTGGTCCTTATCCCCCCTCCCCTAGTGGCCTTATCCCCCCCAACCTCCCATAGTGGTCCTTATCCCCCCCAACCTCCCATAGTGGTCCTTATCCCCCCTCCCCTAGTGGTCCTTATCCCCCCTCCCCTAGTGGTCCTTATCCCCCCC